>NC_142352.1:13817537-13997537 GCF_059441175.1 Urocampus carinirostris
TGTTGTTGAAATGTATTGTACAAGGTTGTAACAGTAAAGTAAAAAAGGTTTTACAGTATTTTGGTTTTATTTTAAGTTGATGAAAGGGGTGGGCGATGCTCGGAATGTTGGTATCTATCCGATTGGGTAGTATCATACGATACCGAACCTAAACGTTTTTGCTTGGAAATGCCATGATCATTGACTAATTGAACCTGTTTTCCGTTGAGTGTGTTCATACTATCTATAAACACAGTACAAATACTTTAGCTAGCAAAATGTTTCATTTTTATTTTATTTCAAAACTATGTTGCAAACTATAAAGGGTATGTAGTATTTAGTGCCTCCTAGTGGTACAAAAGCTTTACCTTCGGTAAAAATAAAAAATAAAAGTTGATTTAAATACAAGGCAAAAATACATGAATCATATAAATCATACCAATGTTCATTTTTATAAAAAATAAATAAATCATAATTTCAGATTTTTGTATTTTTTTACATAGTGGAATCCATACCTAAGGTCGCCGCCATATTTGTCGGCCGTCTTGCTGCTCGCTGTGGCTCTGGTTTGCCGTTGCATTTGACAATAGTGCCATCTATAGTGTTCAAATATTATACACTTTAAAAGAAAAAAAGTGAAAATATTACTCATACAACTGTTTCAGAAATAAGCCAATAGTGTCAAACAAAAAAGGACCAATGTAACCAAAATACCAATAAAAGAAACGAAAAAGCTCTAGGTTTGTGATTAAATCACAATCCTCTGGGGAAATGTTCCTCAATTAGGCCCACTTTCTTGAAGATTGTGTGCAAATGTGTTTGAAATTTAGGACCTGCAAGACCTTCTCTGCTTGCCTAAAAAATATCTGAATCCACCCATCAATCCATTATCTGCACCGCTTATCCTCAGTAAGGTTGCGGGGGTGCTGGAGCTCATCCAAGCTATCTTCAGGCAGTGGGCAGGGGACAGTGTTCCCTCTAAGCTGCGCGCGTACGCAATTGCGCACTGCTCGCACATTCTCAGCGCAAAAGAAAATCTAGCCAGCGCACAAAAATGAGGGATCAAAATTACTAATTAAGAAGCGACTCAAGTCAAAGTTACAGTGCATGAAGGTAAAAATACACAGGTTCCCCTGACGTTGTGTCCTAAATGCGGTATTTTGAAGTTGAGTCGAAGTAGAACAAAGTTGAGTAAAGTTAGTAGAGTTTGTGGAGAACCGGCTTCTTCGGCTCGGCTCACTAAAAGGAACCGGCTCTTTTGGGTCCTAAACGGCCCCTCAGGTTGTTTTTGCTTCTTTAATCCCAACATGACCAAATATTATTTTAAATTATGCACAAAATGACTTAAAGGAATGGTGGAATAGAACAAAAAAGAAAAAAATACCAAAATGAAAAAGTAGTAAAGTGAAAAGCTGAGAAAAAAATTAACAAAAGGAAGAGAAAAAAAGAAGGAAAAAAATAGAAAAAAGCCAGAAAAAAAGAAAAGAAAGAAATGTAGGAAAAAAGTAAGTAGAGAACAAAAAGAAAAAAGTAACAGCTCGAAAAAAATAAACACAATGAGATTTTTTAAAGGAATTTTTAAAAAAAGTAGAAAAAAAACACAGAAAAAAGGAAGAAAAAGTTTGTGTTGCATTCAAATAATTTCCAATTATATCAAGTGAATCTTGTTGCCAACATTGTACTTCCACTAAAAATATGATTAAGTACAGTTCTGTATCTTACAACCAACTAAATAAGCCCCCCAAAATGTTAATATTATGCGACAAAATATGTCAGGAAATAAAAAGAAATGGATATATTGTGAAAGAATTGTAAGAACAAACAACGTTTGTAGGCCGTACAACCTTTGCAATAGTACATGAGTCAATTCGTTCAAAAGAGAAAAATAATTTTGCATCGCCGGAAACTCAGCAAAATGTAACTTGATGTCAAGTTTTGGACATGTTTGATAGTGATTTAGTTGCCACACTTGGGATTATGGTTGCTCACTGTTGTTTCAAGCTCACCGACTTTCTGTAAACACTCAGACCCGTGGAAAATTAGAGGGAGCATTGGCAGGGTACACCCTGAACTGGTTGCCAGCCAGTCGCAGGGAACACAGAGACAGACAATCCGCTTGCTCATTCACACCTAGGGACAATTTGGACCGGCCAATTCACCTGACATGCATGTTTTTTAAATGTGGGAGGAAAAAGGAGAGAACATGTAAATTCCACACAGGGGGTTCGATCTCGCGACCTCAGAACTGTGCCGCACACGCGCTAACCACTGCGCCATATATATAGAGAGAGAGTGAGAGAAAGAAAGAGCGAGAGAGAGAGATAAATACAGCTCCAGTTGTTTTGGAAGCGGTACCTGGCTTTGGCGACATCAAGTGGACAATTTTAAAAGTGCAGCTTGTTTTTTGCTTGCTCTTCTCTCTGGGTTGTCTTGGATCGAAATAGGACCCTTGGCGAACCTGATCAGGGTCACAGGAGGCATGTTTGACACCCCTGCTCTGAGGACATACAGCAAAAAAAAGAAATCTTAATAAGCTTTTTCTCTTATTAGGTGTCTCTTGGAACAGCCTGATATCTTCTAAAGGGAAGCCTTTCAGCAAAGCTAAATAGAACTTCAAAGAAAATTGGATCAGGTTGTACTGACTTAAATAATTCCGGTGAACATGGGGACCCAGAAATTAAAGATATTAAGGCATTTGCAAACTTTAATCATATTAAAAATGACTCTCAGTCAAAGATATATTTGAATTTCTTCTAATTTTGAGGTCACCAAAACCTTGTTTTCTGAACTGGCATGAATGGGGTACATAAGGAATTGGTTAGATATAAATGATTCTGTTTCCATTTGACTTCTTTATTGATTATCTCAACAATTACTTTCGAAAAAAGAATTGTTTTTTTTATTAAATATATTCATCCCATCTCATCTCATTAGCTGCACCGCTTATCCTCAGTAGGGTCGCGGGGGTGCTGGAGCCCATCCCAGCAATCATCGGGCAGTGGGCAGGGAACACCCTGAACTGGTTACCAGCCAATCGCAGGGCACACAGGGACGGACAATTCGCTCGCTCATTCACACCTAGGGACAATTTGGACCGGCCAATTAACCTGACATGCATGTTTTTGGATTGTGGGAGGAAACCGGAGTGCCCGGAGGAAACTCACGCAAGCACGGGGAGAACATACAAACTCCGCACAGTAAGACCTTAGAACTGTGCCGCACACGCGCTAACCACTGCGCCGCCCTGCTGCCATTAAATATATTTCCTTGTGAAATGTCACCAATTTACCAAGCCTTGAGCCATGCTAGTTGTGCAAGTCAACAGTACAGTGTGATTAAGGGTTATTAT
This sequence comes from Urocampus carinirostris, assembly GCF_059441175.1. Lineage (NCBI taxonomy): Eukaryota > Metazoa > Chordata > Actinopteri > Syngnathiformes > Syngnathidae > Urocampus > Urocampus carinirostris. The sequence continues at coordinate 13,820,866 of NC_142352.1, forward strand.
TATTTTTGTCCAACTTGGAACTCATTAATGTAGTGTTAGCAAATAGCCAACAATTCCCCAGAATTGAAGGATTGGAAATTATATCTCCCCCCCAAAAATCTATCTTAAGACGAATTATTCAATTAATTTGGTCACCTTGGGTAAATTAATTTTCACTGTCTGTACTGAGGGCAAGGGCAAGGGTGAGGAGCAGGGGTACAGTCAATGTTGTCAAAACAGAGCGTGCGCTAAATGACCTATTCACAGCACCCTTTCGAGTACTAACCAGGGGTGACCCCGCTTACTGTAGCTTCCCGAGATCGGGCGTTCACAGTGTGGTACGGCTATAAACAGGTCGTGGGATATTGAATCCTATCCCACTTGTGAGCAAAAAGCTGCCTTGCTATTTGTACGTCAAACTAGGGCCTACTATGGCAGACGGGCACTGGTGCACCCAACGAAAACGGCACATCTGCAATAGTCAAATAAGAGTACAGTAATTCCTCGGTTACTGCGGTTAATAGAGACCACAACCCCCAGTGAAAAGTTAAAATCCACGTTGCACCTTCATAAAAGCCCCCAACAGTCAAACTTTCCCTGAGATGACGTCCACAGTGACTGAGTGTATACGGCTGTAATAAAATAACAACTATAGATCCACAAATAAAATTTCAGAACACCGAATTGCAGTTAAATGAATGGTCTTTATTGTCATCATACAAAAGTACAATTAAGTCTGAAATGTTTTCTATCCCAGAGTAAGAAAGCGATTTAGAAAGCGGCTTGTTAGCTGCACACTAGCATTGGGTATCCTTGAACTCAGCCAGGTCTCTGTGATGGTTAAAATACAACAATCCCAAAGTTTCCCACAAATTGTAGCTACAGTTTTTGGCTACTCTACCCACCTCTGGTTCGTTCGAACCCAGGTTAAGAACCCTTTTTCTATTGGCTTAGTGTTAGCCTAATTCTATCCCCATACCCAGCCAAAATGATCTGCGCTCGTCATGCAAAACACAGCACACAGAGAACAACATTGATTTTAGATTTTGAATAAAATTGAGGTCATAACTCAATTAAGTAAGAGACTAAATTTGTTGTCTACACAAATTTGCTACTATTGAACTCAGCCTTAGGGTCGAATAAGAGAAAGGTAAGAAAAACAAACTTGCTGAGCCATTTTTTTCAATTATTTTGGAATCATATTTCTGCTCAACTTCATTACTACTTTTTATTTTGCACTATTGTTATGATGCATTTGCAGTACTTTGAAAATATTTTTGTGTATTTGTGCTAACATTCTTTTTGATCTTTTTTCCTCTTTCAAGTCATTATTACATGTTTAACCTGGAGTTCCATGACTAATCTTTATATGAACAGTTTTCAGTACGTTGCTATCAATACAAACAAAGACAAATCAAATTCTAATTTTAAAACCTGAGTCACAATCACCTCTGTGATCTAATTCTAAAAACCGGCCCCGTCATTCTTCTTTTCTGTGATATTGTAGCCTCAAGCTATATCCTTGTATTGGCAAACGCATCAGCACAGTGCCCCCTGTTCTTTCGCACCATTTTGAGACATATGTCTGATGTCTTCTAGATGAACACCAAGTGCCTTTTGGAAACCATCTGTCCTTGTAGCGCTTTTTTCCCTTTCCAAACAATACTTTTTCTCCAGCAAAGTGCAAAAACCTCAATAGTTTGTGAGGTGGTTGAAATCATTTCCTCTTTTCTTAACACTGTTGTGATACAACATTATTGCTATCTTTTCATCATCATATCACGGGGCAAAGTTTGATTGATTATGAATTTCTATAAATTGCGTCTTCAAGCAATTGTTTCAACTGAATAAAACAAACACCCTGGTTCAAAATAGCAAAAATAAAAAAATAAAAAAGATAGAAGCCTAAAGCAAAGGGTTCGCCGTTAGAAAATCAATTACAGAACAATTTTTCTAAAGAATATCCATATTTTTATCAAAAGAATATTATGCAGTGTATCAAATAATAAAGGGAAATAATACATGCGTATATTTAGAGTCACATTCCATTCACATTTATTTGTATAAGCCTTAATCACAAGATGTCTCAAAGGACTGCACAGGATTTCCAATTACACCATCGCCTGATCTTAAACCAACACGCAGGAAAGGAAAACTCAAAACCTCAGAATGAAGAAAGAGGAAACTTTGAAAATGTCACAGACCATAAAGAGACAAAGGACCCAATAGCGCTCGTTTTCTCAGTTTTTATTGATAAAGAGGGAGAGTAAGGCTTGCTTCCACGATCTGATGGCTGATGGACAAAAGGAGCGAGCGGTGCGGAAATGACACTTCCGTGTCTGGCGAGGAGGATCGGATACAGGCGGGAATAGCAAGTCGTTGGCCGGGACTGGAGATCAAAGGCAATGTCGAGTTCGTAAGCGGGGTCAGTATCAGGAGGCAGGCCAGTAACGGGGCGAAACCGGTCAGGTAACAGGCAGGCAGAACGGGGCGTAGTCAGGTCTGGAAACAGGTTGGCAACAAAGATCAGGCAGAAAAAAGCAGGGCAGGAACGGAGTCGGACGAAAAGGCTTACTGAGCTGAAGGCAACAGTTCGCATAATGATCTGACGGCTTCCAAGAGGCAATCATGACAGAGAAGGGGCCTCACAAGTGATAATACTCCTACCAGATGACCAGGGTGCAATAGATTTAGCATTGGGTAATAGTACACAAAACATAGTGAACATCAATAAAAGAAAACAATAGGTATTATGTTAAAATTTGTCCAGAAGGTGCATGACAGCTACGCCTCAAGCTTGTAAAATAGTCAGAAAAGGGCATAACAGCAACGACGCAGCTTCCCATCTCTGCCGGCTGGTGTGTCGTGGAAATAGCAATTTCTTCTGGGGGCTTCTAAAGACCTAGATACACCAAGCGGATGTCGGATATCTGAAAGTGTCGAAGCCCCAACATGGGTCGTCTGATTGGTGTGAAAAATCAGAGCATCCTCATCTGAGAGCATCTGGATCATTTTTCTTGATTAGCACTGCTCAAGTGAGGTCAGAATGTTGTATTTTACGCACGATGTTTTTCATTATGTACAACACTGTGTTACATTTTTGTTCAGGTCTTAAACACGGTAAAAAAACGTTTGGACCAAATTTTATTCTTTATCCGCCTGTAACTTTTTTTTCAGTGCTTGTATTTCGTGCCCTTCAGTAAAAATTTTCATAGAACATTGGACATCCCTGTGTATTTTCGACTCCTAGCTGACTCAAGTAGTCGGGAAACCAGCAATGATGAAAGTAAATGTATATACATGTGATACCAGACTCTATTCTCAAAACTAAGTCTTCTGGGGAAAAAAAGCTCTAAAGAATTTGGGGGGTTATGTGTCGGGGAATGGCTGAGGTAATTGGTTAGGCAAGCATGTGGTCTTCCCCTGCTTCGCCAGACCATTTAACTTCACCAGGGGCAAAGTTTCAGAGAGGTCAGTGCCTACCTTGAGAACCAAAAAGAGAAATGAGAATGAAATTAATAGACGCTGAGTTAACCATGGACTCCAGTATTTATCTTCTAAATAATATTGGGGGGAATTATCTCCCAAATCATGGTAGGTGCTGGTGTGTTTGAAGATCCAGGCATGCAAGAAACCCATATCAAAATGGTATAGGACCTAACAGGTCAACATCCACTCCACAAACCAATCAACTTCTCATGGCTTCGGTAGCTCCAGTTCACGCCTTTCTGTTTTTGAGTGGTTAGTGCGTTTGTGGAACACTTCTGAGGTCATGAGATTAAATCTAGGTACCAGCTTCCTGTGCGGAGTTTGCAGTTTCCTCCGGGCACTCCGGTTTCCTCCCGCATTCCAAAAACATGCATGTCAGGTTAATTGGCTGTCCAAATTGTACCTAGTTCTGAATGAGCGAGTGAGTTGTCTGTCTCTGTGTGCCCTGTGTGGCTGGCAACCGGTTCAGGGTGTCCCCTGCCCACTGCCCGAAAACACCTGAGATGGGCTCCAGCGCCCCTGTGACCCCACTGAGGATAAGCGGTGCAGATAATAGATGGATGGATAGATGTTTACACTACTGTATTTGCACATGCTGACAAAATTGTCGAAATATTGTGCAATGGAAGGAATAGTTGTCGTTTTCACATTATTAGATTTGTATTTTCATTACTTGCTTTTGGGGGGTGGAGGGTGGTGTTTTACTCTCTTGGTTCTTTTTCTCAAACAGTTGTAATATAAATCTCATCTCATCTCATTGTAATATAAATATTTGTACTTATTTTTTCATGTTGTTTAAGTTTACATTGTAGTTATTTATTAAAAATTTAACATTTTGAGTGCCTAAAATATTTCTGCTGCAGTTATCTTAAATATAAACTATCTAAAGTGTTGTTCAATTATTCAATCAACATGACATTTCCAAATAAAAAGTATAGGTTTCGGTATCTGTTTTTACTACCATGCATTTACTTGGATCGATACCAAAATTCCCAGGATCGCCCATCCGTAATTTCAACAATAGAATGAAAACACAGAACTGGATAACTTTGCTGCAATTACAGATTGTAACTTAAGTTCGGCGCTTCAGTTGATTCATTTTCATTTCCTCACACTGCACGACCTTTTGATATTCCATGTAAAGAACTAAGTGTACTACACTCTTTCTCTTGACATATGTCTTGTTTTTATAGTCCTTTTTCGTCTTTTCACCTTGAAGAGTTAACCCGTGGTCCGCGAAGGAAAAGAGAAAAAAACCGTAATGATTTTCTATCGCTTGTCATGATTCACCAGTGGCTTATGTAACACAAACCGTCATAGTTTTCTAAGCTCTCCTCTCCTATTCGCTCTCTTTGTGTTGCTCTTCTCAGTCTGTCTTTCTCTCCCCATTTTCTTCACCATCTTGTTATGTCTCAAGGGTAAACTGAATGTCCTCTTCCATTTGGCTGCTATTTTGGTCTCCATGTCAACAAGACTTGAGTCACTACACCCTCTCAAAGCATGGGCACGATCACTAATGCATGTTTTTATCAATAAACCAATTAAACGATTTTGTAATAGCTACAGCACTGTTTTAAGTCAGTCCGTCATCTTGCTAGCTTAATACCAAGGAAATGAATAAAAGTACAGTAATCCCTCACTAAGTTGGTACTTGCTTATTGCTGGTTTACTGTTTTGTGGAAAATTGTGGAAATTGAATTGAATTATTTTGATTGTCCTTGATATTAACCATTGTGCATTGTGTTCAGCAGAGAGTACGCAGTAAATGCTACCACAGGGGTAGGTTGGGGAGGGCTTTTTGTGTAGGGTGGGTGTGACTGTGTGTGCATGACTATTTATGCATTTGACCAATCACATCTCAGTTGTTACTTGTTATCAGGCTCCGAAATCTACTTGGAGGCCTTCATAAAAGTCCTGAGCGCTGGGTATCTTTGTGAAAGCTATTGGTTCAACCAATCAGATTCCGAATTGGCGGCTGAGCGCCTGCTAGCAGGCCTCTGGAAACGTCACCGGTTTCACAAACTGTAATCCACCAAAGTGATTGTGCCATCAGCCGTTGAACTTGAAGAGACTGAGCCGCACAAGGAAATATATTGTGTTGATTTTATAGCTGAAGGTCATACAACCCTGAGCAAGCCATTCGCAAGCGAGAACATAGTTAACATACTTTCGGCCATTAAAAAATGTTGACACTGGAGGATAGAGCAACCATTGCAATTCGAGGATACATAATCGTCGTCAACACGTCAAGCAGTGCAGGGAGACCACACAACATCAACCCGTGAGGGTCATATTATTTGGTGAGTTTGTATTTATAACTCGGCACGTAGCTCAATATGATATTTTGTATTAAACGTTATGATAGCGACCAGAGTGTACTGCTGTGGTTTGACCCAGAATTGCCTATGTCATGCCATTGTTGTGTGATGTTAAGTGAACACCTTTATATTGCACCTGAATATATGGTGGATTCACAATTACTGTTATTAGGTTGTTAGTTTTAACGTTATTGTTAATAAAGTTCTCATTATGATGTTGTCATTATTTTTATTTTATCTTATAAAGAGTACAGGGTGGAAACATAAGTTGGCCTGGAGAGGGATGTGTGCCACCAGGCTGCACTTGCCCAAGACACACCACAGGATAATGGTAGCCCTAGAACCCTAGTGGTCAAGTTATCCAGACAACCGAAAACCAACAAACCAACCAACAAAATTGTTTAATACTGACCTTGCTCCAGGCCGTAAAAAGATTGTGGCACATTTCATCGCTTTGTGCTTTGGGTTTGGGTACGCCTCCTTCCAGGGGTGTCGAACGGGTTTGGAACTGGGGACAGGTATGTCCAATATCCACACACCTTCCCTAATTATCCCCAACCCTTATTCGGATATTAGGGACAGCACATGTTGTCGGGCCATTTTAATTCCTGCCGTGCCAGGTTTTTGTTATTTTGTTTCTGGTTTCTTGTTTATACATTTTGTTAGTGGTTTAGTTCCCTCTTGTTAGTTTGTTACTTTGTTCCTTGAATTTTCCATTTCCAGTTTTTGTCTTTTTTTCTGGTTTGGACTTTGAGTCAGGTTTGGCTTGGTTTGGACATTTTGTTGATTTGGTAAATCCTTTGTCACTTTATACCTCCTTTTGTTATTAAATATCGTCCTTCTTTTTGAGCACCCCTGCCTCAAGTCCCTGTTTCCCTCACATTAGTGCATCACCCCCAAAAAAGTAACACCGTGGTACAGTAAAGAATGGTCCTCCATAATCCTCAAAGGGGCTAAGTCTGGGACCTGGCTGTTCATCCAAACTGAGCAATTGTGGGTGAAGAATCCTAGTGAGGGATTTCTGTTGCTTAACTCCTGAAAAGCAGTCGAGAGATAATTCCACAAAGTTAACAATCACTGCTGCACACTTCCAGTAGAAGCTTTATGGTATGGTGGTCATATGAAAATTCATTTTCAGCAAAAGACAGTATAAGACCTGCAAAGCGTTTGCCAAAGAATTCATAAAGGACTCCCAGACTATAAGAAATAAGATTTTCTAGTCTGATGAGACCAATTTTGAAGTTTTGTGTTTTAATTTTAAGCAGTACTTCTAAAGAAAACCAGGGTTTGCCAATCACCTACCCAATACAGTGAGACATGGTAGTGGGAGCATGGTGTTTGGGAAAGGTTTTTCAACTGGTTGCAATCAAATGAAAGATGAACGCGACCGAGTACAGCAATAACCAGAAGAAAAACTGTTCATATTGCTCAGGACCTCAGATTGGATCAAAAGTTCACTTTTTAACAGAACAATGACCCTAAGTACATCGCTAAAAAAACAAAGGAGTGACTTCAGAACAAGTCATTGATAGTTCCTGACTGCCCGAGCAAAAGCCCTAACCTAAACCCAGCTGTGAATATCTGGGGAAATGGCTGTCCACTAATGTTTACCTACCAACAAAGTCAAAGTCAGATTTATTTATATAGCCCTTAATCACAAAAATGTCTCAGAGGACTGCACATGATTACAATGATACAATTACCCGATCTTAAACCAACATGCGGGCAAGGAACAATTCAAAACCTCAGCGTGAGGAAAAAGAGAAACCTTGAGAAGGGACCTCACAAGTGGTATCCCTCTTCCAGGATGACCAGGGTGAATAACATTTAGCATTACAGTACACAAACATAGTAAACACTAGGTAACATGTTGAAAATTTGTCCGGAAAGTGCATGACGACCACGACGCAGCTTCCCATCTCTGCCAGCTGGTCCATACATGGATTGACATGCTTCAGGTCAAACGCTGGTCCTCGATTTAAAAACTTCCATTGAGGTTGCAGAGCTTATCTCCGGAGGCAGGGCATTCCATAGCACCGGGACCCGGATGGAGAACGCTCTCAAGCCTGCAGACTTCTTGGCCTTCGGAGTCACAAGTAGACCGCCATTTTCCGAGTGCAGACTCCGTGCAGGAACATAGGGGGAAATCAAATCAGAGAGATAAGAGGGTGCAAGTCCATGCAAACTTTTTTATGTTAATAGGAGAACCTTAAAGTCACATCTTAAGTGGACTGGGAGCCAGTGCAAGTTGGCGAATACAGGAGTAATATGCTCAAACTTTTTGGGGTTAGTCAAAAGTCTACCTGCTGCATTCTGAACCAGCTGCAAACTTTTGATGCTAGACATCGGGAGACCAGAAAGCAATACATTACAGTAATCAAGGCAGGAAGTAATAAACGCATGGATTAAAACCTCTGCATCTGGTTGGGACAGCATCGAATGAATCTTTGCAATATTACAGAGGTGGTAGAAAGCTATTCCAGTAATATTTTTCGCGTGTAACTGAAACGACAGATTACGATCAAATATAACACCTAGATTTTTGACCGATTCACTCTGGGTGATATTACATTTGTCTAGGTTCAGGGTAGTGTTTGAAAACAACTCACGACAGAGAGCTGGACCAATAATCAACATTTCAGTTTTTTCTGGGTTAAGGTGCAAAAAATTAAGTGACATCCATCTTTGAGTCTCAGTAAGGCAAGCATCCAGATTTCTACAACTTAGATTGTTTAGAGGTCAGATTGCCATAGTTAACACATTGCATCCTGTCTGACAGGTAGGACCTAAACCGTCAGAGTACAGTTCCTGAGATACCAATGCATTCCAGACGTACAAGTACGTGGCAGAAATGAAGAAGATCTGGAAGGAAGAATGGAAGATCTCTAAATTCAGGTGTGAAAGACTAATTTGGGCGCCACAACTCAATATTGAGCATAGGGTGTGATTACTTAATATGATTAGATGTTTCGATTTTCTTTTTCAGTAAAATTGCAAAATGGTTTCGGTAAAGATTGGGTGTCGAGAGAAATTTGAAGATAAATTTATGTATATATATATATATATATATATATATATATATATATATATATATATATATATATATATATATATATATATATATATATATATATATATATATATATATATATATATATATATATATATATATATATATATATATATATATATATATATATATATTGGTAAATGACTATGATAACAGGGAGTAAACATTTTCAAGGAAGTCTCAATGCTTTTTGTAACCACAGTATATAATCATTTGGGGTTTAACTGAAGTTTGTGCAATCTGTCTTGATATTAAATATGTGCCTATGTGTATAGGAAAATCCATGCATCAAAATTTATAATTAACACTGCTATTTGGATTTTTTGGACCTCATAGAACTTGGCATTAATCTACATTTATGTAAAGTAATTTGATCTAGCCAATAAAGTCCTTGAAAAAGCATAATATCCCAAAGCATTTCCGAGCTCAACGTCTTGACACTTTGACAGAGGAAAACCTCCGCCAGGATTTAACCCTTCAGCCAATGAATGACCCAACTTCAGCCACGATTTAACCCTTCATCCAATGGATGACCCAATCTACTGAGTTTGAATCAAAGAAGTGCATCCTTTTTGATCAAACGAGTTAATAAAACTGCTGGAACACTTTTTCAGTTAGTGATATGTGTGGCGAGTGGCAAATGGAGATAGTTCCACTTTTGTCAATAAATATTTTTTGTGATACATATCTGCCTGAGAGGGTTGAGTTACTATGTAGGACATTTCACAGCAGTGGCTGTTGAAGCAGTTGGCAGAGTGGTATATGTTTTTAATGCTGTGAAGGACACAGAAGCTGTAGTAATACAACAGCTCAATGATCAAGGATGGGGAGGATGTATTTTTTCACACAAAACAATTTAGAGATATGAGCTAAAAATAATAATGGTTTTTGTTAGCACCCTAATGGTGAAGCTTTTTTAATTTTTTCCCTCAAGCTGCGAGTTTGATTGAACCATGTATTGATCTACAAAGGCCATTTTAAATGTCCCTAACCGCAATCTGGTTCATGGGTTAAGTAAGGTCAGTCAGTGTTGACACTTTCTTCACTTTCTAGCATAGGGATTGACATCATACTGCAGCACAAAAATAGCTTGTACCTGAGTTACGGCAGTTGAATGACGCACATGGGAAAATGCTCACTTGTAACCTTGTATCTTGTTACCTTGTATCTAGTGAATAGAGGGGAAAAAACAGAAATGTCAATCAATCAATCTTTCAATCAAACCTACTCTTAGTCTAAACTGGACCCCTCAACACCTTGGATGTGCCTAATAGTCTTGTCAATGGAAGTTATGAACAAATGCCCTCAGATGAAGTACTGCCAGACTGCAGTCATAGATACAGGCTTTCCGGCACAAATCAAGTTTGGGGTACCCTGTTACATCAAAGCTTAACACCCCACAAACCAATAGACCTACCTGAGGGAGGCAACCAAATGCCTTTTCCAAGTCCACAAAACACATCTAGATTGGTTGGGCAAATTTCAACACACTCTTGCCGACAATCTAAAGCGTGTTAATCCGGTTCTGTATTCTGCAAAGAGGTGTAAAAAACACTGTTCCTTTTAAATCTGAGGGAGATTTGACTTTGTAACGGCTCCACCTGAAATGAAAATACTGACAATACATATGACTATTAGTGTGGAAGAAAGGAAAGTATGAGAACCCTATCGTGAAAACTGACAAGGAACATAATTTGTATTTATTGATAGACTAACTCTTACTGTTCCCATATTTGTTTATTCCAATGATTATAATAAAAAAACTTGAGTTGATTAGGACAATCCCAAAAAGGAGACACCATTTTCCTATTTAATTGACATAAAGTCAAAATGTTTCACAGTAATATGACCAAAAGTTTCACAATTATTTTGCTTTAAAATTCCCTTAACCCACTGTTAGAAATTATGCTTTGTTAGAATTCGTCGATCTGATTATTTTTTCATCAAAAAAAAAAAAAATCATATACATTTTTCTCTTATATAGCTGTTTCATTTTGGAGTCCAAGGTGTCAGGACCAGAACGGAGACAGGACCCACTTGCATGTGTTTCTCTTGGTTTTATTGGGAAAAAGGGAAAGGATAGTACACACGATCCATAGATCGCTGGTCGCGGGGAGCCCCCTGGGCACCGGCTGTAGCAGATCGCCTAATTTGCGTGTGTGCTTCTTAAGGGGGGTTTTGGGTATTGCCGGTGGCTGGTTCATTGCGTTTTCTGTTCTGCATTAATCTGTTCTGTTTGACTTGAGGAAACCTGTGTTTGCCCGTTCTGAGTAAAAGCCTGTTTTGTGAGTATTCCTAGTCTAAATTCCTGTTTGCCTGTAAGCCTGTTTTTGTTTTGTCCCTGAGTGTTGGACAACTTTTATTTTGCTAAATAAAAGTAACTGGTCGTTACGCGAGTTCATCCTTCCTGCCTCCGATCTGGTCCGGTCCTGTGACAGTATGTCCGTGGCGAGCCATGGCAGTGTCGAGAGCGGAAAAAACAGGTCAGTAGCCGGGACGGGGGGGCAAAAATCATGGTCGAGATCAGAAAAAGGGTCGGAGCCGGTAAACGGACGGGAACCAGAACAGGAGAGAGTGAGGGTCGAAAGGCTTGCCTAGCGTAAGCTGAGGTTTGCAGACGGACTGACAACCAGTGACAGAATGACGGGGGTTTAAAAAGTGACAGGGAGCCAATCAGCGTCCGAGGCAGTAGGCGCCAAAGGAGCAGGCTTAGGTGCCTCGCATCAGTAATCATGACACAAAGATCTCTAACTGAATAAAAGAAACATTAAAAATTGATGAAAAAAATAAAATAAAATTAAAAATAACAAACACATGCAAATAGTCAAACGGATTACTAGAATAGACCTAAAATGAAAAACCGTGTTTCTGCAAAATGGAAACGTTGAATCTGTAATAAAATGAAAGTTCCTCACAGATGAAAAGGAAACACAAGTAGTCACCATGGCTTTTAGTCTTTCTTTGCTACAAGTCTTGTGAAAAACTAATGAATAATTTCTAAGCCAATGTCCTCAATGAGAGACATCAGAGGGTTGAATCGCATCACTGGATGTCTCTAGTGCACATTTTTCTGCCAGAATAGTTCAGGGAGGCTTTCCTAAAGACCTTGAGGCGCTTGTGTGTGTTTAATGAGATGCTCCTAATAAAGGAGTCGAGAGGCAAAGCAGCACAGAGTGAATGGAGGGAAGTAAATGTGGGATGAACACTAAAGCAGCAGTAAAACTGAGTCTGGAAGAATACCTTCGTTAGATTATTAAAAAAAAGAAGAAGAGAAAAATCAGCTTAAATGACATCTGTTTCAAAACTGTACGATCAAGAGTTGGTCAGTTGTAAAATTATTGCTCAATGCCGCCGAGCGTGGTCTGCTCGGGAAACCGGCAACGCGTACTGCGTGAGAAGGAATTCGGGGAGGACATGAAGTGCCTCATGGATGCACGAAATGTTAAGCCTGTCTTTTGGAACGAAATCCATGTGAAATGAGACTGTCTAAATAGACAGAAGAACAATGGTGGGTGGGTAATAGGAAAGAGTCAGTGGTTGAGAAGCTCAGCCTGACCTGAACTTAATGACTGGCATTTTAGGCCCGGCAGGGCCCGAAATTCGGAATGGGCTTGGGGTCGGGATGGGGTTTGGGCTTACGATCTTACCTCTAGGCTGAAAGTGGCGGACAAAGCCTTTTCGTACTTGTGAAAGGCTTGCTTGCTTCGGAGTTGTCAGACCTTTCAATATTAAATGAACACAAAAATACTTTTTCTTGTGTCACTCGGTCTCTATAAGTTTATCGGCTGATGGCGAAATGGCTTTGATGGATTACCGCCCCTAGCCAATCATAGTTTGTGAAACCTGCTAGCAAGTGCTAAAAGGCCTACTCGGCATCTGATTGGCTAAACCAACAGCGGTCTCAAAGACTGATGTTACCGTACACTTCAGGATTTCTGAGCCCGGCAACAATTAGGGCCTGAAATGTGATTAATTCAAGTCCAGCTATCGTAGCCTCCCCGTGTGGAGTTTGCATGTTTTCCCCGTGCCTGCGTGGGATTCCTCTGGGCATTCCGGTTTCCTTCCACATTCCCAAAAACATGCATGTCAGGTTAATTGGCCAGTCCAAATTGTCCCTAGTCCTGAATGAGCAAGGGAGGGAGTTGTCCGTCTCTGTGTGTGCCTTTGCCCACTGCCCGAAGATAACTGGGAGGCTGGGACCCCGCGACCCTACTGAGGATAAGCGGTGCAGATAATGGATGGATGGATGGACGTCTGAAAGCACCACGACCAGGGATATTTAAATAAAGCAAGCTGACAGACAATTTGGAATTATGTATAATGCTCAAAATATAATCAATATCAAGTGATTCAAACATTTTTGGGCCAGCAGAAAAGGGCTTGCAGGCCCTGACCACCCATCACTATTTTCAATCCTTTAGTGTTTAAAGGATGTGTGTCTATTCAGTTGACGGCAAAACCAAGATGAATGGCCCCGTATGAATTCCCTTAAAAGTGCGTATTTGAATTTAAAGAAAAATGTTGAACTAAAAAAAAACATTCAAAAGCTGTGAGTATGACTAATACAAATGTGAAGAAATACTGTTGACTCTGAACTTTGAAAGGGAAGTAAATAGCTAGATAGCTAGATAGCTAGATAGCTAGATAGCTAGATAGATAGATAGATAGATAGATAGATAGATAGATAGATAGATAGATAGATAGATAGATAGATAGATAGATAGATAGATAGATAGATAGATAGATAGATAGATAGATAGATAGATAGATAGATAGATAGATAGATAGATAGATAGATAGATAGATAGATAGATAGATAGATACTTTATTCATCCCCGCAGGGAAATTCACATTTCCAGCAGCATCCCTTCGCTGAGAACAATACAATAATAAAGCAAAAGGAATACAATATACAAATACCCAATGTGACGTGATATGCAATGTAGGGGGTGTGGTTTAATGTGGGCTTAACTCCACCGGGTGGAGTTAAAGAGCCTCATGGCATGAGGAAGAAAAGATCTCTTCAGTCTGTCCGTGGTACAAGACAGTGACAGCAGTCTGTCGCTGAAGCTGCTCTTCTGGATATAATGCTGTGTAGTGGATGTGATGAATTGTCCATGATTGACCGCAGCTTTTTCAGTGCCCATCTCTCAGCTACTGTTGTCAGGCTGTCCAGCTCTGTGCCCACAACAGAGCTCGCTTTCCTCGCCAGTTTATTGAGACGAGCGGCATCCTTCTTCATGACTAAATAAATGTCATGATTACAGATGTGATGAACCTGTGCCCGCCCCTTTGGCGCCAACTGCCCAGGACTCTGATTGGCTCTCTGTCCCTATTCAAACCCACTCCTGTCTGTCCCCTTTTGTCAGTCCGTCTGCGAACCTCAGTTGACTCTAGGCAAGCCTTTTTCAACTCTGAATCCCACCTGTTTTTTGCTCCCGTCTGTTCCCCGGCTTCGACCCGTTTTCTGATCCTGACCACGTCTACTTTCCTCACCTGGCTTTCGACTCGTTTCCGACCCCGACCACGTTTTTGCTCTCCTGTCCTGTCTACTGACCCATTTTTTCCGTTCCTGGCACCGCCATCGCTCGCCGCGGAAGTGGGACTTAAGACCGACCTGCTTCCCGCGCCCAGCGATCACCGGATTGTGGGTGCAACCCTTTCCCTTTTCCAATAAAACTGAGAGAAACGTAACGCAAGTGGGTCCTGTCTCCATTCTGGTCTTGACAGTAAAATGTTCATGTAAACAGAAAGAAAAGCATTGTTAAATTTCCATCATGTGCATTGTGAATCTTTTGTATTTTGAAGCACCTTTGATATTGCACATCTTTGATTAGAAACATGCGGGCACAAAAGGAACATCTTTAACAGTGTAAACAAATCCTGGGAAATTAATTAGTGTAAGAAATGGATGTGTTTTTTTGGGTCAGGCTTTTTCTTTTTCTTAAGTGAATTTGTTTTTGATCAAAAACATCCCAGAGAAAAGTATGTTCGAAGGCTGCTTCACAGTACAAGTAAAAGAACGTTGGGAACAGTCAATATCACACCTTGGGCTAATGGTCAGATGTTTTGGCTGCTTCACACAAGCAGAACCTTTCCTCTCACACTAATATCCTTGAATTTCTGTCCATCATTGAATAGATTCCTCATGTGTCATGCTCTTTTTTCTTCAATTGTCATCTCCCAAGTTGCCCGTGTCATGATGACATTTGATCAACACATCTCGAGCGAGTTAATTAGTTCTCTCTTTTTCTCGACTATGGTCAGTCACCCTTTCAGAACAATGTTCGAAAGGTGCATGTAAGGTGTCAGATGAATATCTTAATAGTGATATACTGAGGAACATTTGGGTTACGTTTCCCACAAATTAAAATGGAAAGAATTTATAGATCCAGTTCCATCTCTAAATGTCTGTATACAGAGACACCTCCGCTACTTTGCGCTTTGGTTTTGTGTTTTGCGGATTTTGAATTAAAGTGTCTTTATTTTCATTGATATCAAAGTATCGTTCTTTGTCTTCAGCAGCAGACCGCACACAGAAAACCCTATCACGGGGACAGCTCACTTACTGTTCTTCTTGCTTAATGTCGTCCATGATAAGCTACCATTGTGAGAATGAATGGCAAAGAAAATTTCTACGATACCATACAAAACCAGATTAAAGGAAACACAAGCAAAATTAACTGTAGCCATTAAACAATGTAAACTAAATTTAAATACAACAAAAGATTGATCAGCAGCGCATCCCTAATGGAAACAATAAAAAATAGATTTAGCTAGCTTGACCCGATGTCTCATCTCATCTCATCTCATTAGCTGCACTGCTTATCCTCAGTAGGGTCGCGGGGGTGCTGGAGCCCATCCCAGAAATCATCGGGCAGTAGGCAGGGGACACCCTAAACTGGTTGCCAGCCAATCGCAGGGCACACAGGGACAGACAACTCGCTCGCTCATTCACACCTAGGGACAATTTGGACCGGCCACTCCACCTGAAATGCATGTCTTTGGAATGTGGGAGGAAACCGGAGTGCCCGGAGGAAACCCACGCAAGCACTGGGAGAACATACAAACTCCGCACAGGAAGTCTGGTAGCTGGATTTGAACCCACACAGGAGGTTCCCAAGACCTTAGAACTGTGCCGCACACGCGCTTACCACTGCGCCGCCGTGCTGCCTGACACGATGTCAAAAAAATGAAATTGCAGATATGTTTGTATTTAAACAATTTAATGCTTCATTGTACCAAAAGCAAGTATTAAAGAGATGTTGAAGGTATTTGACAGCCAGCAATTAAATAATTACAAAGGCAAGATTGTTCATATGTTTGTAATACCAACATTTCAGACTAAATATGGTTGTTAAAGTAAAGGTTTATACGCTAATTAACTCAAGGTGATAACATGTTGCTTGTACTTGTACTTGTAAGAACACACCAAGTCATGGTTTGAAATTATTTGCTAAACCTTAGACAGCCTTTTTTTTTCTCAAAGTCATCTTAAAACTACTTTTCGGTGAAGAAACACTGAGTCAAATTTATGCCAAAAAGTATAAGTGAACAGAAGACACAGACTGAACTATCCATACATGACCATTTTAGGGCACCACATAAGACTATCACATCCAAGAAAAGGGACATGACTTCAAGAAGTCCAAAAACTACCCCAGATCAGGTCTCAGCAAGACCCAGACCAACTAGGAAGAGGCTAGTGATAGACCGCCAAGCAGGAGTCTTCATGTGAACCCTCTAAGGTGAGGAAGAGACCAGATTATTATGAGGACGGTGTGTATGGAATAGAATATCAAGGCGAGTCGGAGGTTTACATTGATTACTGTTACTATATGTTGTGCAACATATCTCTAAATTACAATGATGCAATAAAATCACCCAGGTCAAGTGAATGGATCAGTGGTATGTGTCACAGTTGCCCATGGCGCCCAATTGGCCCGCCCTTTGGCGCCAGCTGCGGCTCGTTGACTGATTGGCTTCCCTCCAATTTAAGCTCAGTGCTCTCACTCACCCTTTCTCAGTCCATCAACAAACCTTTGCACCCGCAAGTTGTGTGTTTTCACAATGTCCGGTTTCCTGCTTGTGTTTCTTGTCCGGTATCGTTCCCGTCTATTTTGTCCTGTTCAATATCGATCTCCTGTATCATTCCCGTCTATTTTGTCTTGTTTAATATTGATCTCCAGTATTGCACCCGTCTGTTTTGTTCTGTTTGATATTGAGCTCCAGTGTCTGGTAGCGTTCCCGTCTAGTATTTTTCTGTTCAATATCGTTGTCAAGTATCTGGTATCGTTCCCGTCTTTCTCTTCTTACTTGTTATCGGACTCTAGTCTTCAGTGCCTGATATCAATCCTGTCTGTCCCTTCCTGTCCGGCATTGACCCCATCTGTCCGATATCTGCTCGTGCAATTGGTATCGATCTCATTGGCCAGACTGCTGCCTTACGTCTTCCACCCAACGATCGCCAAATCACTGGTGTTTGGGTTAACGTGCATGACTGCCCCATTTCCCATAAAATAAAACTTGTGTGAAAAACGTCACGCATCTGGGTCCTCCTCCTGTTCCGGTTCTTGACACTATGGAGGATGAAATGAAAGAATTAAGAGAGAATAATGCATTTATTTTGCCCAACCTACCTTGACCTAAATAGCCGTGGAGTAGATGGGTATATGCAAATAAGAACAATGCCCTTGGTTATGATAAATATAAGGTACGATATGTTTCAGAAGGCTACAGCCAAAGAAAGGGTGTTCAGTCGAGTAGGCGTTCTCTACAACAGCTAACATTGTCACGAGGTGTCGAACAGACCTAAATGCAGGACACAAAGAGACATAAAACAAAAGATGTGATCAAACCCTATTTGGGGGGGCCTTTGTTTAACAGCAACAAAATAACTTATTTGGTGGGAGTGGAGTGTGGGACCAGAACTGCTGAGAAGATCTTGAGAGAGAGGCTTATAAGGGAAACTAGAGAAGGGGTCTCGTGGTGAAGAAAATCTTGAAAGGGAGAATTCGGAGTACCTTTAGGAAAGATGGCTTGAGTGGGCGATCAAGGGACGAAAAGGTAACTGAAGAAGATGGTTGGTGTGGCAGGTCTTGCAGAGGGTGAACTTTGAACAAAGAGTTCATAGTGTAATCCATTCCTGTAAGTCACCATCATGTTTGTCTGGCATCTTGCTGCTATGCTATGCTCATTTAGCACTGGTTTTCGCATTAGGTACCATCTAGTGGTCAAATATTACACAATGAACCGTCAAACCCCGTGCACACCTGTCACCACTAGCGATGGACATTTTGGGCAGCGCCAATGTTTGATAACTTGTACGGCAAAATTCCTCAAAAGGCAAAAACGGAAAGCTGCTCTTTTCCACAATACAGGCGCTTGACATACAAAACACAATGGTTGCATCTGAAAACATTTATGACGCCCTTCTAGAGGAGAAATTAGTATTTGTTTTTGCAAACATTCATCATATGTACATATAATACATAACAGAAGCAAGATGGGAGCTTTGACAGTAATTTATTCAATATTTACAGCATACTCTCAATATTTCAACTTTTTCACCCACAAATTAAGTTCTCAATTCATGCATCAGAATTGAAAAACAGTTTAAGCTATCCAATAAAAATGATAGAATTCTCTCTCTGTATCTTCAGCATCAATGTCAAGTCACCTTTCCTTTATTCCTCAAGGAACGATACCAAGCAAATACAATTAGGTCAGTTACCGCAGCAAATGGCAATGAAAAAACCCAAGAAGTTGACGACTTGCATCTGCGTTGCAATCTGGCACTATTCTCCACTGTATGGTTGCCCTGGTGCTGAAATCTAGAAATATAGGGCTCACATACTACATAACGCAGCTCTCATCCAGGTCTACTTTTGGACCATTAGTAAATGTGTGCTAGTCTTCTTAATCACCATGTTGATCAGAAAACCTGTGAGGTAAACAAATTGGGGCAGAGCTGAACATGGTATCAGGCGAAATTCCCCACTCGGTTGGAGCCACATGTGCGTCTGCTTTGGGGGTTCGTGAACCCAATAATTCTAGCATGTAAGCCAAATTTACAACAATAAACTAAAATACTCAAATTGAGTCAGCTTGGATGCCGATATTTGGTTGCATGTCACCAGTAGCGAACGGTAAGCAGGGTTGGGGGGGGGGGGGGCGTGGCTTATACTGGAACAATAAACCAACTGAAGCAATAGGGTGAAAAGAAGCATAGAATTTATAGTAAAAGTGTCCTGAATTTTGGTCTTTGTAAAATTATTTTTGCAATACACAATGCACGGAGAAATATGTCTTGTGGAGCAGCCAGAAATGGAGAAAATACACAAAGCCCAGAGACAAAACTGATATGGATGTCATGATTACTGATGTGAATCAGCTGTGCCCGCTCATTTGGCGCTTACTGCCGCGGGTTTTGATTGGCCCTCTGTCAGTATTTGAACCCAGTTCTGTCTGTCCCCTTTGGGTCAGTCCGTCTGCGAACCTCTGTTTTTCAAGGCAAGCCTTTTTTCGACCCCTGACTCCCTGTCCCGTTTTTGCTCCCGTTTGTCTCCGGCTACGACTTGTTTTTGATCTCGACCAAGTCTGCTCTCCCGTCGCGACTTACGACCCGTTTTTGATCCCGACCACGTCTACTCTCCCATTCTGGCTTACG
Organism: Urocampus carinirostris; assembly: GCF_059441175.1. Classification (NCBI taxonomy): domain Eukaryota; kingdom Metazoa; phylum Chordata; class Actinopteri; order Syngnathiformes; family Syngnathidae; genus Urocampus; species Urocampus carinirostris. Next base: position 13,840,391 of record NC_142352.1, read on the forward strand.
GCTCGTTTCCGACCCCGACCACGACTTGCTCTCCCAGTCCCGGCTACCGACCAGTTTTTCTGTCCCTGACACCGCCATCGCTCACTACGAAAGATCCACTTCCGTGTTCGGATCAGAATCCGAGTTCAAGAGTGACTTGCCTCGCGCGCCCAGCGAACACCGGATCGTGGGCGCAGCCCTTTCTCTCGCTTTCAATAAAACTTGTGGTAAACGTCACGCAAGTGGGTCCTGTTTCCGTTCTGGTCCTGACAATGGAATGTCTCAGCAAAGTTTTTTTATTTGCAAACTCTCAAGATTGCACAAGCCAAGAAATATAAAGGCAAATTGAAAATTGAAAAACAGCAGTGAATTCATTATTATTCCGAAGCATTCTTAAGAAGTTGATTTCCATGTGGGTGTATACGGAAATTTGTAAAACGATAGTTACTTTTGGAGTAATGCACTACTCTTTGGAGTAAGTAATCTGGGGGTAACTGAGTTACATTATAAGTAACTTTTAAATGTAACTAATCACTGTTTTTGAATAGCGCACCCAACACGTCATGTCAGAGTTATGATGTTCACTGAGTAACAAGTACACATGCATGTTGCCACGATTTCCTGCCGGAGGACTAAAGTCTTGTAAGGCCCACAATTCCTGATGAAGTATCAGTGGTTCTGGACTTGTCTTTATATGGAACAAAACTGCTCATTTCAAAGGTCAGTGGCTTTGCTAATGTTAAACATTTCAAAGAGGGCAATTAATGGTGTGTTTCCAGAGGTAGGAATCGTTTTACATTCCAAGCATTTTTTAACTTTATGTCTCTTTGGAGACAGGGGGCAGACTTACGCAATGTACCCAAATACAGTGTTCACAATGGATGGTTTTCTCATCCTCTCACCCTCACTTTTGAGTCATGGCAGTGGTAGGCATTGAGGACCTTCAAAGCCTTCTCTGCTGGCCTAAAATGTGATGTAATAATATTCTGACCATGAATAACGTATAAAATAATTCAATATTGTCTGTTAGCCTTCTTTTTTTCATTTTCCCCGTGGCTTCAAGATATGTGCTTTTATATTTTAGCATTTAACCTATGACATTTCGGCCAATTACTTGTTGGCAGGGTCAGAAATCTGCCCGGAAGCCTTCAACAGAGAATCTGAAGGCCCGTGTAGCATAAGATGGGTGTTGATAAAGCTGTTTGTTTAGCTAATAAAATTCAAGTTGGTGACATTAACGTTTCCTTGCAGGCGTAAGGAGAGGTAGGGGGCAGTAATACACCAAAGTCAAAAATCTATTATTCTACTTAAAAATAATAGCTTTTATTTTTTTCACTCCACAGTAAACATTTAACTTATCTAAACTTTGAAATTGTTTATACGAAGCAACCTTTATGTCATGCGACAGAATTTCTGAAAAACACATAACTAAATATTAAAAATATTGACTTTCCAGTTCACCGCGACCTTACTGAGGATAAGCGGGGCAGATAATGGATGGATGGACGGACTTTCCAATGCAACAACAAATAATAGATGAAACATAAGAATTAACATTGCATTGATTATGTAAAAGAAAATATCTGAAAAACACAGTAAATATTAATTCAAATATTTAAATGTGTCCCGAAAAAAAAGGAAACAATTTTAACATTTATTTTACTGAACAAATGTAAAGTCACCAACATGGACGATTAGGCTCAGAGATCTGGGGGTGGTGAGCACACTGAGTGTCTGTCTGGTTAAAACCTTGTTTTCGTTTCATGTAAAGTGGAATGACATAAAATTAAATTCTAATAACATTTTAATTAAGGGCTTTTTTATTTCAAAAGGCTGTTTTTATTCATTAAATGTTTTTTAAGGCTCTTTTTATGAATTGAATGTTTGTTTTCATTCAATTATGGCACTCTTCGGCTTCCAAAATAACCGCAATACACTGGAGCCTCCACAGACTCCGCTGCTATGCCGCAAGTGATACTAGCCAAGTAAAAGGGGAGTGGGGAGCGGGCTGAGAGCGGCGGAATTAAACGGACTGAAACATTTCAAGGCGGTGGAAGCTGCGTTGATCACATTTTTATCTTGTTTTCCTTTTTTAAATTTTAGTTTGGGCAGCACGGCAGCACAGTGGTTAGCGTGTGAGCGGTACAGTTCTGAGGTCATGAGATCGAACCTCCTGTGTGGAGTTTGCATGTTTGCATGTTTTCCTCCGGGTGCGACGGTTTCCTCCCACATTCCAAAAACATGCATGTCAGGTTAATTAGCTGGTCCAAATTGTCCCGAGGTGTGAATGAGCGAGCAAACTGTCTGTCCCTGTGTGCTCTGCGACTGGCTGGCAACCAGTTCAGGGTGTCCCCTGCCCACTGTCTGAAGATAGCTCGGATGGGCTCCAGCACCCCCCCGACACCAATGAGGAAGAGCGGTGCAGATAATGAATGGAATGGATATTTTAGCTTGCGTTTTTCATTATATTTAAGCCTATCATGTCCTTTATAAAGGAAAGGTGTTTGAATTTGAGGGTGCTTAGGTACCCCCCAAAAAAGGCTTGTTTTGCTGATGGTCTACAACATAGAATCTCTGAAAGAAATCATGCATATTGACCAATTACAAGAGAAAAAAAGCGTCCCTAAGGGAAAAGGCTCTTGATTGGTGGGGAACCGACTCCTGTCGTTCACTTTCGAGTGCTTGCTCATAAAGCCGGTATGTTCGCGTTGACTCGATTCAAGTTACATATATAAATGTACAGACCACTGTTACAACATACCCTGATCTGAAACATACATTAGGGCAAGGAAGTATTTATAAAACCTCAGCATGAAGTAAATTAAGAAATCTTGAAGGCCATCAGTGAAAGCCTTTGCGTGAAATGCACATTTCATCACTGGGATATGGCCAGAGTTCTGTCTTTCTACAAGTTAAGCTAAATTCTCACCTGAGCGCACCAACTGGAGCCTGGCTGACTCATCCGTGGCCTGGCCATTAGGTTCTTGCCAACACTTGCTGATTTAATTATAATGGACCAGAGAAAATGAGTGTGCAATCGCAAGTGGCAAAGCACTGAAAACACAGTAAACATGACGTCAGCAAACAGCTGACTGCCTATTTCAAAGTATTTTTCAAGCACTGTACTCATGCGAGGTTACAGTAGGGAGGCAATCAATTTTAATCCACATTTGAACACTAGAGGGCAGGGAAGATCTAAAATCATGTCACTTTTTCAAGCTTAAAGTTGAGATGGGGGAGGGGGGTTGGGTTACAGTCACTTTCCTAGTTTGTCCCACAGGCATTTAATAGTGATGAAGTCATTCCAGGATGCGGATCATCACACCAGGAACATACAACATTCCTTCCGGGACTTTGTAAATTACGTGGAGAATTTTCTGTTCGCCAACGCCCGGCCAAGCAGCGACCATGTGAAATCTACATAGTTACTTGAATTTTCAGCTACTCTAATTTACTGTTTTTTACACTATGTATCTGCCCTGACTGCTGTGCAGTCGAGCGTACAGCTCAAGTATCATATTAAAGCAGGGGTATCAAAGTCAAATGGACAGAGGGCTTAACCAAAAATGTGAGGGCCAGACTGATTGAATGTTCAAAATGAAAGAAGCTACTAAAGACCTCCATCCATTCATTTTTTCCACCGCTTATCCTAACTAGGGTCACTGGAGTTGTAGAGCCCATCCCTGCCATTTTTGGGCTGTGGGCAGGTGACACCCTGAACTGGTTGCAAGCCAGTCAAAGGGAATACAGCAACATTCACTCATTCACACCTAGAGACAATTTGGACCGTATAATTAACCTGACATGCATGTTTTTTGGAATGTAGGAGGAAACGGGAGTGCCCGCGGGGAACCCAACAAGAATAGCAAGAACATGCAAGCCCTTACATATGGAGGCCGGCAGCGGGAATAGAACCCTGGACCTCCGCACCGAGGTGCTGCGCGCGAACCACACAGCCACCAGTTTTAATCACAGCTAGACGATGCTAGAGAATAGTAAAGCTAAAAACTAACCGCTGAAGCTAAATATATGCTCGGTTCAGGCTGACTACAGCAAAAAAAATAAAGAATCTGAAATTCATTTTTATTTGAAGCTATGTGAATGTTACAAGAGACACCTAATACGGGAAATAGCTCAGTAGGGTTGATTTTTTTTTTTGCTGTATGTCCCGAGAACAGGGGTGTCAAACATGCGTCCTGCGACCCAGATCAGGTTCGCCAAGGGCTGTACTTCAGGCTTGCTCAAGTGTCTATAGCTAGGTTTAGTGTCAATCACCCGAATGTACATCAACAAAATCGGTAAACATCTGCTTTCGTGGAGTGTCTTCAACTGGCATTAGCTCAGGAGGAAGCACACTCATCTTGGGATCAAGAGGTCGCAGGTTCGATTCCCGGCACCTCCGTGTTGTATGTCAAAGTGTCCATGGGCAAGACACTGAGGCCCTTATGCCCGGATAGCCGGTAGTTGCATGGCTGACGCTGCTATCGGTTAGTGAGTGTATAAAAGGGAAAAGATTTGAAGCAAATTTTAAAGCACTTTGGGAGGTCTTCTTTGACTTGAAAATCGCTATATAAATGCAGACCATTTACATTTGTCATGACTACTGATTAGTATCACCTGTGCCCGTTCATTTGGCGCCAGCCGCTGCGGGCTACCTGATTGGTTCCCTGTCCTTTTTAAGCCCAGTCCTGTCACTCTCCGGTGGTCAGTCCATCAGTGAACCTCTATTGTTGCAAGGCAAGCATTTTGACCCTGACTTCCGACTGTCCCCCTTTTTGCACCTGTTTTTTCCACCCGTCCGTTCCTGATCTCCCCGTTTGTGTCCGGCTTCAACCTGTTTCTGATCCCGACCAAGTTTGGTCTCCCGTCCCGGCTATCGACCTGTTTTTCCGTCCATGACAACGCCATCTCTCGCTCCGGAAGATCCACTTCTGTATTCGGATCACGATCCGATTGCGCGAGTGGCTTGCTTCGCGCGTCCAGCGAGCACGGCGCTGCCCTTCCTCTGTCCATCAATAAACTTGTGGTTAACCTTACGCATTTGGGTCGTGATCCCGTTCTGTTCGTGACAACATTTACATTTACATTCAATCAAGCAGATCATAAATCAAATTACACCTGATTTAATGTAACATTTTTCCCAAGAAAAGTGTGTAAACCCAAGTGCAAAAATTCCCAATTTCTTTCCCTCTGAGTACTTGCCCTAAAAATGCCAATACATGTTATTGCCATGCCCATTAATATTGCATTTTGTTGAGGAATTATTTGCATTACATAATCAAACATTCAATGCTCATTTGACTCATTTTCTAAACAATTACCAGCCGTGATGTCAAAATGGACATTGATAAATATGTTGAGGCAGCTTACAATCAATTTGCTGCCCCTTCGTAGCATGCACGGTTTCATTTCATTACAAGGTGTCTGCAGCACACACAGCAATCCTGTAGTCCAACAAAGGAGAGCAAAAGCTGCTCGTTCTAATAAGGCAGGGAGATGAGTCATCAGCTGAAGCCAGCTTTGGCTATAAGCAAGTGCAGCGATTGCGGTTGAGACGAAAATCTCGGAAAGGGACAAAACTATAGTGACTCGCAAAGATCTCTTTCCCTTGTTTCTTCGTATTATCGAGCCTCAGCTCAGTTATTGTAAATCAGCCGCTTTCATTCCTGGCGGTGCCGGCAGAGTGATTCATTTCTGTTTAAAGAACCGTGTCACACTCGCAGGTGTGACATTTCAATTTGATTTTTAAATGAACAATCCTACAAAAAAAACATTAATTACAATGTGGTGTGGAGAGCAAGTCATTGAGATAATGAGCGACTGAAAAAATACGTGAAATAAAAGTACCTGAAACACGTGAATGTTTTAGAAATCATCTGGATTTGTTACTGTTTGTTAAGTCTCCCAACACTATCATGCCCAGTTTTGGGACTATAGTGTTACAAAAGAAAACGTTCTTCTACTTTTTTCGGTAATGAGTACTGGAACGCATTATCGGTAAAATATTGTACCTTTACCCACAATAATACATGGTGCATTAAAGGATTATTTTAGCCACTTGTTTCATGCAGATCATGTCACGGTTGCCATGGCGCCCAATTGGCCCCGCCTGTGTGGCGCCAGCTGCGGCTCATTGACGGATTGGCTTTCCGTCTTTTTAAGGTCAGTGCTCGCATTTTTCCTTTGTCAGTCCGTCAACGAACCTCTGCCCCGCAAGACGTGGGTTTTGACTCAGTCCTGTTTTCCTCTTGGTATATCCTGTCCGGTATTGTCCCCGCTTATTTTGTCCTGTTAAATATCGGTTTCCTGTTTTGTTCCCATCTATTTTTGTCCTATTCATTATTCTCTCCAGTTTTTGTTACCGTCCAGTTTGTCCGGTATATTTCAATATCCTGATTCATTATCAATCCTGTCAGTCCCGTCCTGTCCGGTATCAACCCCATCTGTTCGATATCTGCTCGGGCAATTGGAATCGATCTCGTCGGTCTCTGGTTTCCTGTCTTTCCACGGCAGACCGCTGCCTAACATGCATGACTCCCCATTTCCCGTAAAAAAAAAAGGCTTGTATGAGAACTTCACGAGTTTGGGTCCTGATCCTGTTCCGGTTCTTGACAGATCATAGTTTACAGTGTCCCCTGATCGTTGATTGCCCCTGCACGTGGTCTCACACAACTCCTGTTCCACCACACTTGATTTAGTAGGGTAGGTGTGTTCATATATAACTACAAACCAAAACTGAATACGGTTATGGCAGAACACAGTTCAAGGGTACTGAATTTCTTCTCATGGAGATATTCTCCCTCTGCTCGCATCAGAATTTAGATCTATGAAATACTTAAATCAAGGGATCAGATTACATGCGCATATGTGGTTGTGTGTCATCAGGAGCGAATGCTAGGCAGCACATCAGGAGGAGGGATGTGGCTTATAAAGGAGCAACAAACAATCGAAAAATCAATGGGCAAACTTGAGGACAGAATTGAAAGTAGAAGTATTCTGAATAACGTCTGTGTCACGGTTGCCATGGCGCCCAATTGGCCCCACCCGTGTGGCGCCGGCTGCAGCTTGTTGACAGATTGGCTTCCCCACTATTTAAACCCTGTCCTGTCAATCCCCTTTTGTCAGTCCGTCTGCGAATCTCAGTTAACACTAAGCAAGCCTTTTTAGACCCTGACTCCCACCTGTTTTTTGCTCCCGTCTGCCCCCCTGCTTCGACCCATTTTTGATCCTGACCACGTCTACTCTCCCTTCCTGGCTTGCGACTCGTTTCCGCCCCCGACCACGTCTACTCTCCCTTCCTGGCTTACGACTCGTTTCCCACCCCGACCTTGTTTTTGCTCTCCTGTCCCGGCTACTGACCCGTTCTTCCGTTCCCGACACCGCCATTGCTCGCCACAAAAGTTCCACTTGCGCGTTCAGAGCGACCTGCTTCCCGCGCCCAGCAAAAACCGGACCGTGGGCGCAGCTCTTCCACTTTCCTTTACTAAAACTTGTGAGAAACGTAACACAATTAGGTCCTGTAACCGTTCTGTTCCTAACAGTCTGTCCTATACTTCTGACTTCAAGCTTAAAGTGATAAACAAGCAACCTGGAAGCAACAAAAAAGTTTGGTTTGAATGAAAATGTCAGACGATGGAAAAATGATACATCACTTAAAATGTCACCGATTTGCAAGTTACTAACATGCAAAGTACGTTTATAAACATGGCCAGTACCCAGAAATGGAGAAGAATATCATTGAGTATTTTGAGACGCAGAGACAAAACTGATGTGGAGTGTCTTTGCTATGTTTTGGCTTCCAAACTCTCAAATTCATAAAAATTTTGTAGTGTTCCACACGTTGGTTTATTTATTTTTTTAAATTATACTTTCTACTTTTATCTTGTGGCTATTTAAAAGCAGTTTGAGGGGATGGGGCCTATATGCGAGTATATACGGTAATTTGTAGCTGGACAGTTACTTTTAGAGTAACGCACTACTTTTTGGTGTCAGTAACTGGCCACTGTAATTTATTACTGTATTTCAGTAACACACTGTTTGTGACACAGCAGTTTTTTTCTGAAGAGCGGATTCGAATGGGCTGACTTATTCCAGTATTTTCTCAAAAAAAAAAAACGGGTGGCTGGGCTGTCAAGGCTCAAAAAACAGGGATGTTGTCGTTTTTACATCCAGCTGAAGAAATGTGAAGCATGCAAAGTATTTCGACATGCAGACATGTTCCTTGTCACACAAAGTACGCCGTGTGCGGGAAGCGAATGCAATGATAAACAATGTCTCAACCTTCCGATGTGATACTTTGCGTGGAAGTAATTTAATAATGCTTGAGTCGAAAAGGGTTGGTGCATCATAGGTCAGCGGTGAGAACATTGGAAAGCTTGAGGCGTTCAGGGACTTAATGAGACCTTATGCACTTCTGAAGTTCCAAGCATGAAGACGCATGAAGTTTCCTAATGCTCAGGCAACAAGGATCTTGTAGATTGATAAACCCCAAAAATGTGTGGGAGAATGTACATTAAGTTTTATGACCCTGATCGGAACCAAAACAATTGTATCTTTCATTATAGTAAATCTTACCTGTCAACCTGTACGTTTTTGCCGTACAAAGTACGATTTTTATGCATTTTAAGACGTGTACGACGTACAAGAAAATCTGTACGGAAAAACGCAAATTTGTCAATTATGGGTACCATCCGGTATACACCGACTATGACGAAACGGCAAATCAATCAAGTCAAAAGAGTTCGCCGCGGTAGCCTCTATCTCGGTATCGTTTTTTTTCGGTGCAAACGAAGCGAGTTAGATGCTACTGTGCGCATGCATCTGCCGCCTCGGATTTCATGTGGTAGTTATGTAGTGAAAGGAAGTCCGTCTCTTTTTAGAGAACCGGCTTTTTCGTCTCAACTCATTAAAGAGAGCCGTCTCTCAAACGGCTCACTTGCTTTGATGCATTATATTACGAATCATTATTGTTGTATAAAGAAGTTAAGAAAAAAGGATGTATAAAAAGAGAAAATGAAAAAAGACAGGTTTCTGGTGATCCCTTTAATCAGTATATTACCAACAATAATTTAATGCAGAAAATGAATTCATAATTTGAATAAGAACATGTATTATTCTACTTAATTATATATGCATTTATTTTTCCTTCTACAGTGAACGTCCAAACTACTTCATTCTTGAACTTTTTTTGTAATAAAAACTCATTCATGTCGAGCAACTCAGTTAATTAACAATATATATGATATGACGAATCACATGTACAATATAACATGTTAAACTACATAAATAAATATATTTGAAAAAAAAATATGGTGTAAGATTATTTTGTATTTTGTAAGGGAAAATACAACATTTTGTAAGGGCATGGAGCCGTGGAGGTTGACAGGTATGGTAAATGGAAATGTAATTAATGGTTTATTTAAAAAGGCGCGCGCACACACACATACACACACACACACGCACGCTCTATAAATGTACTGTGAGGCTGTGAGGCTCAGAAATATTTGGACAGTGACACAATCTCTGTGATTTGTGCTCTGCATACCGCCAAAATAAGCATAACAGTGTCAAGACCAGAACGGAGACAGGAGCCACTTGCATTACGTTTTTCTCAGTTTTATTGGAAAAAAAGGAAAGGGTTGCACCCACGATCCCTCGATCGCTGGGCGCGGGAAGCAGGTCGCTCTGAACGCGGAAGAGGGACTTCTATGGCGAGCGATGGCGGTGTCAGGAACGGAAAAACGGGTCAGTAGCCAGGAGAGCAAAAACATGGTCGAGTAGACGTAGTCAGGATCAAAAAACGGGTCCTCTGCCCCGCAAGAAGTGGGTTTTGACTCGGTCCTGTTTTCCTCTTGGTATTTCCTGTCCGGTATTGTTCCCGTCATTTTGTGCACGATTTTACATAATATTTAGTCATATAGGGATGAAACACTCATTTATTTGTCATGATGACTGATTAATTTCACCTGTGCCCGCTCGTTTGGCGCCAGCCGCTGCTGGCTTCCTGATTGGTTCCCCGTCCTACTTAAGCTCCGTCCTTTCACTCGCCTGTTGTCAGTCCGTCTGCGAACCTCTGTTACACAAGGCAAGCCTTTTTCGACCCTGACTCCCGCCTGTCCCGTTTTTGCTCCAGTTTGTCTCCGGCTACGACTTGTTTTTGATCTTGACCACGTCTGCTCTCCCGTCCCAGCTTACGACCCATTTTTGATCCCGACTACGTCTACTCTCCTGTCCTGGCTTACGACTCGTTTCCGACCCCGACCACACTTTGCTCTCCCAGTCCTGTCTACCGACCAGTTTTTCCGTCCCTGACACCGCCGGATCATGGGCGCAGCCCTTTCTCTTTCCTTCAATAGAACTTGTGGTAAACATTACGCAATTGGGTCCTGTTTCTGTTCTAGTCCTGACACATAGATGGCAACCTTTTAACATTAAAATATATATTTTATCGAGCACTCTTTTGTTACGATATGTCTCCAGATTATTAAAAAAAAAAAAAAGAACATGATGTGCTTGTTTTAAATTGGGACTGGCAAAGCTATACCAAAACAGAAAGCTAATGTGATCTTTATTTACGCACATAAATGTAGTCCTGCTTTGAAATAAAGCATCTGTAGACAAAAACATTGGTCTTTTACTTCTAATCCGATCCTGATATTCAGCTCGGATAATTTTACGATCACTGATATAATCCAATCAGAAAAAAATCTACATCCAGATAAACTCATTTTTATACCTTTATTGTGGCATTAGTTGAAACATCAGGGTTTTGTTGACATAAATAACTTTTCACAACAACAAAAAAAAAAAAAACATGCTGGCTTTTCTTTAAACAGTAAGACAAAGTCATCGTCCTGATCATCCAAATGTAGAAATTTGTCACGACCAGATTGGAGGTCGGACCCAGATGCGTAACGTTAATTACAAGTTTATTGAGATATAGAGGAAAGGCACGATCCGGTGCTCGTGGGATGCGGAAAGCAAGCCGCTCACACAATTGGAACGTGTTCCGAAATGTAGAAGTGGATCTTCCAGAGCGGGAGATCGTAGTGTAGTAGACGGAAAAACACGTCGTTAGCCGGGACGGGAGAGCAGAACGTGGTCGGGGTCAAAAAAACAGTCGTAAGCCGGGACGGGAGAGCAAACGTGGTATTTATGTTGAACTCAAAAAAAGGGTTGTAGCCGGACACAAACGGGGAAATCAGGAACGGATGGGTGGAAAACGGGTGAAAAAGCGGGACCGACAGGAGTCAGAATCAAACATGGGACTGACAGGACTGGATTTAAGTAGGGACAGGGAGCCAATCAGAGCCCGCACCGGTTGGCGCCAAATGAGCAGGCACAGGCAATTCACATCAGTAATCCTGACATTACTGTATGTACTTATATGATTTATGTAAATACGTTTTCACAAGTAATATCTAATATTTTGTGAGATTGTCCAAGTCCAAATACCCATCTTTATTACACAATACCTAATTAAATCATTCATAGCCTTCTGGGTGACATATAAAATGCAATTTTGACAATTTCCAATGAGGCGTACACGTGTTTGAGATTGGTAAACACACCACGACATCTTTTAAACATTTGCCTCATGTTCCGCTGTTTGGGTGTGGCTATTCCTACTTGTGATCACTTGTGGCGGGACGTGAAGTGCTCCTTCCCCAAAAAGGTCAAATGTCTGTAACCGATTGACGATTTACCGAAAGCACTTTACTCGACTTCTTTATTTGGCATTCCTAATTTCTCCTTCTCTACTTACCTTCATCCAGCTGCTTCAAGATATTTATGTTGAACTCATTCACAAAATGTTTCTTAGATGTCTAATATGTAAACTCACATCAGCTAGCTGGTTTTGGAGCGTAGTCCCGCTTGGAATCGGGAGGAATTTCAATATTTACATTCTTCGATGTCATCAAAAATGCGCCAGACTTAACAAAGGATGACTATGCAGGAGATGTCTGGCTTTGTTGTGTAAACGGAAGCAATGTTTCATTCTTAAAATATCTGGAGCATTGTCATTTGGAGTCCTTCCATGGAATCTGAGGTATTTACAAGCTCAGTCTTGTAGCTGTCACTGTTTTCAGTGATTAAAATTGGACATTTCATCGGTGTTTCTATATTCTCTTTCGAACAACTTTGCTTTAAAAATAGAGCATGGTAGGATAGTTCCTATAATTACTGTTTGAGCACGCGTGAAACCATTTCCATTGTGGGTCATGACTAGGATGTCTGGTTTCCTCTGAGTTGACCACACAGAAAGGATGTCTGATTGTAAATATTGAACTTTTCAACATTTACGACTGTGAGCTATATTTAGGTCATTGGTTTGGTTATGGTTGTGACACTTTTGTTAACACATGTTTGAGGTCAACAATGAGGAGTAATAAAACCACAGAGTGTTCAGCATTCCACATATTTACAAGGATGAGAATTAACAGTTTGTCACTTGTAAAACCTTCAGCACAGTAGTAGGGGTGGGCGATACTGAGTTTTTTAGCATTGATCCAATCCAAGTAAATACAAGATAGAATCGATTGATACTGATCCGATACTGAAACGTTTTACTTGTAAATGTCATGATCACTGAATAATTCAACTCTTCCACCTTTGAGTCAGTTTACAGTTAAAATAAAAAAGCACAAGCATTTCAGGCTCTACAAATGTTTTCTTTTTTATTTAAATCAAAAATCTACAATGAAAACTTTAATAGTATAAAAAGTCAACGTGTTCAGGGTGTCCCTTGCGTCCTGCCCGAAGATGGCTGGGATTGGATCTAGCACTCCTGTGATCCTAGTGAGGATAATTGGGGCAGAAAACACCCTCATCACCCTCAAAACACAATCCCAACAGTCAAACATGGTGGTGGCAGCATCAATGTTTGGGTGTGCTTTTCTTCAGCAGGGACAGGGAAGATGGTTAAAATTGCTGGGATGATGGATGGAGCCAAATACAGGACCATTCTGGAAGAAAACCTGATGGAGTCCGCAAAAGACCTGAGACTGGGACCTCAATCCAATTGAGAATCTGTGGAAATAATTGAAAACTGCTGTTCACAAACGCTTTCCATCCAACCTCACTGAGCTCGGGCTGTTTTGCAAAGAAGAATGGGCAAAAATATCAGTCTCTCGATGTGCAAAACTGATGGACATAGCCCAAGCGACTTGCAGCTGTAATTGCAGAAAAAGGTGATGCTACATAGTATTAACTCAATGGTGCTGAATAATTTTGCACACCCACATTTTCGTTTTTTATTTGTTAAAAATGTTTAAGATATCCAATCAAGTGTGTTCCACTTCATGATTGTGTCCCAATTATTGTTGATGCTTCACAAGAAATTACAGTTTTATATCTTTATGTTTGAAGTCTGAAATGTGGCAAAAGGTCACCAAGTTCAAGGGGGCCAAATAGTTTCGCAAGGGACTGTATTCTGAATGTGTATGGCTTAGATCTACAGCACCTTACCAAAGAACAAGCCCCCAAGAAGTTTTCGATACAAATATAGATAATATGGAGGACAAAATATATAAATAAGAAAAGTCAAAATATTTTCTAAAAATCGGCTACTTGTGAGACACAAACATGAAAATAAAAAAAACAATGTATTCAACATTTTATTAGGTGAAAATTAAAAAAAAGTAGGCGCAAAAATATTTGCCCTCTTTGTGATAATATTTTGAACAACCTTGTTTTGCTGCGATCACACCACAAGTCTTTTTTTTGCTATATGTGTTGCACAAACATAAACATCTGACCATTCTTCTTTACAAAACAGCTCAAGCTCCTGAAGGTTTAATGCATATTTTCTGTGCAACGGTGGAATGTTTGTGTAAACCTGATTAGATTATTCAGTTATATTTCCAGTAAATGTCTTGATAGTCGCAAGTGACCCAAGCACTTTTTGTTAAAATTTGACATTTTCTTAGAATTTTTTTTTCTTTTCTACATTTGGTACCAAACTTCAACATATTGCATATCAGAAAAAGTGCAGGAACCTGACACTAAATTTAAATATTTTGGAGCAATCAAATCAAAATAGGGTTTGGAACCAGAAATCATGGCCAGGGTACTTTAAACCACAGCTCAAACTCATCTGCAAAGACAAGAACATTGCAATTAAATAAAAACACTACACTCGTACAAGCGCTGATAAATCCATCTTCCTGTATCCCTGCAAGGCATGGACATCCATAGCTAAGCAGGAAAGGAAAACCAATACCATGGAGATGCAATGCTACAGGAAACCTCTAGGCATCAGTTACAAAGCCCATGTGACAAATGGAACTGTGCACACCATCAGAAGGCACATTGGACCCTACGAAGAACTGTTGTCAACTGTGCGCACACAAAAACTGCAGTAGTATAGTCTCCTCAAGAGATCTTCAGGACTGGCCTAGACCACTTTACAGGGGACAGTCCAATGGGGCAGAAGGAGAGAAAGACATAAACAGAGCTGGACGACAACATAAAGAAATGGACCAGTACCAACTTAGCCAAAATCTCAACTCAGGCCAGGAACCGTCAGCCATAGAGAGTGCCTCAACGAACCGTGAAACTGCATACATAGTCACAGCTGCCTTTGGGTAGATTGATGGAGGCGTGGGTGACATTTTCCACCAATGGGCCCTCCGACAGAGTTCTATCCCTAGGGTAGCTGGACTCTCTATTAGAGATATCGTGAGAAGCTCATTCGCAAACTTCAATTCGAGCCACTACTCCTCTGCGTTGAGTGTCAGCTGAGGTGGCCGGAGTTTCTAGCACTGATCTTCCATTGAGGCCTCCCTATGGAGGTGGTATGGCATATTCATGTATGACCCAGGACACTCTGAAAGGTGTTTGCCTCTTGGAACATATTAGGGTCCTGCCAGAGGAGCTGTTTAAAGGGGTTGGTGATAGGGACATCTCTGCTTCCATGCTGAGGCTCCTGCCCTTCTGGCCCTATACCAGCGAATACAAATGGATGGATGGCCCCTCGAACCACCACCGAAAATTTACAACTTTCATGCACCAATGTGAGACGGGTTTGATCCCTGGCCGGTTCAGTCCTTAGACTTATATCATTGGCACCCACTGCTTGGTACTCGGTATTGCAGGTGGAAATTGTGGGGTTGGTCACCTAAAGACTAACGTCTGAATGTCGAGGTACCATGGCCTTGCCTGCTTTCGAGTGGACTGCGGAATTTCTGAGCCCCCAAACCACCATTCACGGAATAGCGGCTTTAGTTGGGGCTGTGATCACATGCTCTTGTGGCCCACTGGGGGCAATGAATATGAAGTGTTGTGTTCAATGACATAATGTATGACCCAGACGGAGCTGGAATTAAACAGGCAGCCCTAAGGTTATTGAAAACCGGCACCACCTCACGGCTGCTAAGGAAGTCAGTATAATTTGACTTAGTCGAATTTTGACTCTGTGTGGTATGCATTTATTATTGTCATGCGCTTCCCACACATTACATAACCTTGTCTTTTTCTTAATCACTGCTTAATTGTTCCTCAGCCATTCTTCAAATTATTGAAAAGATATTTGTTTTCTGTAGAGTGGCAATAAAACGTCAGTGTGTGAATGTGCCCTCCTACCACTTTAGACTATGACTCATATCTAAGCCTGACTGCAGAGAGTTTTATGTGCTGTGAATACGTATCAAGGCAATAATCTCAGTGTGTTGCTTCACTCTGGGATGTATTGAGCAAATCACTGGCAATGCTGAAAATGTTAATGGCTTCAGTATATTCGTCCCTAGAAGACATGTTAAGGAGTACTCTTCAGTAATTCTTAGCAAAGAGAACGTGCGGGCGGATTCTGCACAAAAAAAGTAGGGAGGGGATATATGGAAATATAATGTTTAAGGTGTTGTCTCTCGGGTGAGGTAGGTGTATAGAAATCATGTTTTTCGCACTTTGGATTCCAATGCTCAGGGTTGGGTAGGGTTACTTTAACTTGATTACTTTCAATTACAGTGGAACCTCGGTTCTCGACCATAATCCGTTCCAGAACCCTGTTCGAAAACTGAAATCGTTTTTCCCATTAAAAGTAATGTAAAATCGTTTTAACACCCTGAATGTTTACCATGAACGTAAACATGAAGCTAACCCAGGCTAATCGTACGTTCGCGTTAGCGTAATCTTCCGTACGAAAGATGAACTTGTAAAAATAAAAAAAAGGATTATGAATAGGATTTCTTACCTTTGTGGTGGACGGTGGGGAGAGAAAAATCATCAAAAGTTTTTCAACCTCTTCCAAAACTTGCGGCAGTTGCTTGCTTATAGCGCTAACTTCTTTAGCCGCATCACTCGATTTCACAGCCTCCTTATTCTTTACTATCGTACTGATAGTAGATTTAGCCATGCTGTATTCACTAGCAAGATCGGAAATTCGTACACCTCTTTCATATTTAGCTATTATGTCTTTCTTAAGGGCAATAGTTGTACGAACAACTTGTCTTTTTTCACCTGTCCTGCTTGCACCGACCTTCTTCAGAGGCATAATTAGGGGCTAAAACACCCGTACGCCGCTCAGCATCGCACCCTAGCGTACCGGCGTTCGAACTCCAATTTTTTGACCGAACAGCGACGCAAGAATTTCTCGAAATTTTTTGTCGAACACCGATTTGTCCGAACTGAGAGGCGTTCGAAAACCGAGGTTCCACTGTACTTTTGGATTAATCCAATACCATATATGCTAATAAAAGACAAAAGAAACTAAATATGCATACAATTATGACTCACAACACGTGGTAAGCTTTCTCTCCTGGCTTTGATCTCTTTGATCTCCGGCAAAACTAACAGAAAATGCGACAGAAAAAAAATGAAAATAAATCCAAACAGCTTGCCAACATCATTTTTGCCGTTCCATGTGTTCCGTTACTCCCCAAGCCTGCACAAAATGTAGTCATTTTATTCACATTTAGTTTCTTTTGTCTTTTATTAGCATATTTGGTATTGGAGTAATCCAAAAGTAATTAAAAGTAATCAAGTTAAAGTAACCCTACCCAACCCTGATCATTGGAATCCAGAGTTACAAGGAAGTTACATATTTGTCCTTGGACGAAACAAACATTTTTGATTTTCTCGTCCGTGTTATTGTAAACGAGTGAGTTTGAATCAGGGAAAGGCAAATGTGATCTGTCCAACTGAAATAACACTGGTTTGACGTCAGGACTTTATTTTTAGAAGGTAAATATATGGGTGTGGAAGTGCCTTTTCATGTTAGAATCAAGACACAAAAACTCACAGCTACATCGGCATATGCATGTGTGTGTCTCTCTAACGGGTGCGTAAGTTTGTGTGTCACATGCAATGTCACACTTGTTAATTGACTAAAGCACATTTGCTTGCACGTGGTAGCTCATGAATGAATCTTTTTATTATTTTCCTCTCAAATGAATGTTTGAATGAACCAAATGTGGATTTAAGTGGGCAGTTTACACAAAATGAAATCGATTAGAATGGATTGATATGAAAACATGAACTGTTTTATCATAACTGAACATTTCAAATTTATGTAACAAATATGTAGGAATAAAGAATTGCAGCATAATCAGCCTACTCCTCGCATTTTCTTTTATCGCGGGATCAAAATTATTGAAGGTATTGTGGTTGTCATGATTACTGATGTGACTCACCTGTGCCCGCTCATTTGGCGCCAACCACCGCGGGTTCTGATTGGCTTCCTGTCACTATTTGAACCCAGTCCTGTCAGTCCCCTGTTGTCAGTCCGTCTGCGAACCTCAGTGTATTCTAGGCAAGCCATTTCAACCCTGACTCCCGCCTGTCCCGTTTTTGCTCCCGTCTGTCTCCGGCTATAACCTGTTTTGATCCTGACCATGTCTGCTGTCCCGTCCCAGCTTACGACCTCTTTTTGTCCCCGACTATGTCTACTCTTCCATTCTGGTCTACGACTCGTTTCTAACCCCGACCACGCCTTGCACTACCGACCAGTTTTTCCATCCCTGAAACTGCCATCGCTCGCTATGGAAGATCCACTTGCGTGTTCAGATCACAATCCAAGTACGAGAGCGACTCGCTTCCCGCGTCCAGCGAACACCGGATCGTGGGCGCAGCCATTCCTCTTTCCTTCAATAAAACTCGTGAGAAACGTAACGCAATTGGGTCCTGTTTCCGTTCTGGTCCTGACAGCGGTACCGTAGGCTTGACATGATTATGACCCTGGCCATAGACGAGGGATAGGCAAACTATTTGAGTCACGGTCGGCATTGGGTTAAAAAAATTGGCAAAAGGGCCTGAAGGAAAAGTATAATCAATTTTTATATCATATATCTACAAATTCAGTTTCAAATCCAATACCTCGGCAATACATGAGCAAAAAAGATAATGTAGGCCTATCTCTGTTCTTGGGGCATTTTTCCGACATTCCATTTTGGAAAAAATAGGAGAATGAATAAAAATGGAGATAAGTCTTTTTAGAATAGCAGCAATGCTATGCATTTATGAATAAACAAACATTCAGATTCAGATTCAATAATCTACTTTATTGTCATTCTAGTACACGTGTATACAGAACGAAATGTCGATACATCTGACCCGCACAGTTTCCTTGAATGTACAGATATAAATAAAATGTTGTATTGAGTTGTAGTATTGAGTGCTAATAATATACTAAATAATTATGGCTATGTATAGTATTTTACAGTAGCGCAAATAGTGCAAGAGGAGTAGCCAACCAGATGTGCAAGATGGGCAATCAGGTAAACAAGTCAGGTAAACAGAACAATAGCACTGTAACAATAACACTGTAAGTACGATAGTGCAGAGAAACAGATGTGCAAGGAGTGGCTAGCTATACAGAACTGCCAGTAGTGCAAAAAGTCAAACAGAACCCACAGATGTACAGATTAGCAGCAGTTTAGATTTACTATGTGTTTGAGTGACATGCAGACATGTACAAGTAAAGGTTGTATATTTTTTGTCTATGAATTAACCGATAAGTGGCACGGCGGATAGGTGGTTTGCGCCCCATGGTTCGGATGTCTGGGGTTTGAGTCCAGCTGCTGCAGCCTCCCCGTGTGGAGTTCGCATGTTCTTCTTGTGCCTGTGTGGGTTTCCTCCCACATTCCGAAAACATGTATGTCAGGGTAATCTGCTGGTTCAAATTGTGAGTTGTCTGTCTTTGTGTGCTGTCAAGCAACCAGTTCAAGGTGTCCCCTGCCCATTGCCGTAGGATAGCTGGGATGGGCTCCAGCACCCCTGTGACCCTAGTGAGTATAAGCGGTGCAGAAAACGGGTGGATGGAAATGGATAAACCATTTAATCAAACAGGTTTGAAAACGATAAAAATCAAAGCAACTTTATAAATTAGGTCCCATTTTAAAGCACTAAATCTTATCCATGCATTGAAAAACTTAAAATGCAATACATTAATATTAATTTACTTTTTGTTTTTCACTTGCTGGGTATTGCACAGGTTAGGAAAACCCATCCCATTTTCTGCATCATATCCTCAGTGGTGACACGGGGGTGCTGTAGCCCATCCCAGTTATCTTCAGGCAATATGAAGGGAAACACTCTGAACTGGTTGCCTGCAGGGCACACAGAGACAGACAACTCACTCGTTCATTCACACCTAGGAACAATTTGGCCAATAAACCTGACATGTATGTTTTTGGGAAAGTGGGAGAAAGTCGAAGTGCCCGGAGGAAACCCACAAAGGCCTGGGAAGAACATGCAAACTCCACACAGGAGGCTGCGGTAGCTGGACTTGAACCCTGAACTTCCGAACCGCGCTAACCAACCGGCCACTGTGGAGCCCGGTTGGGAAAATACTTTACTGAAACAATACCTTACTCAATGTAAATAAAGAAAAATCAGATTAGATAGATAGATAGATAGATAGATAGATAGATAGATAGATAGATAGATAGATAGATAGATAGATAGATAGATAGATAGATAGAGAGATAGAGAGATAGAGAGATAGATAGATACTTTATTCATCCCCGAAGGGAAATTCACATTTCCATCAGCATAAATCTACTAATCTACTTACATACCTATCTGTCAGAACCAGAACAGATGGTAGACCCAAAAGCGTAACATTTCACAACAAACTTTATTGCGGAAGCTGAGAAGTCAGGTGCGGTAAAGCAAGCGCCAGCAATCCGGAAATCGCTGGGCAGAATGAGCAGGGAGCTCACGGAGCATCGTCGGAAGGCGGAAACGAGTTGAGTAGCCAGGAAGGGTGATCGGAGCGTGGTCTATGGACAGAAACGAGTTGAGTAGCCGGAGTGGGAGATCGGAGCGTGGTCGAAGGAAGGAAAGAGTCAGGGAGCTGGAGACGAACAGGAAGCCAGGGGCAGACGAGCAGGATACCGGTAAGGACGGGACAGACAGGAGCCAGAGTCAAATAGTGCTTGCCTCGCATGTGCGGAGGTTTGCTGACGGACTGACAAGGGGTGTTGAGCACTCAGGCAACGAGCAGCATCTGGCATCTAACGAGCGGCACTGGTTAGGGCAATGGGTAACCGTGACACCTATCTATTGTAACTATCCGTCTGTCTATATGTCCCTGTCTCTCTCCTATTGATACTTTACTTTTCTAATGGAAATTATATTACAGAAATGTTTTCACCTTTTTACAATATATGTAGTGTGATGCTTTTTCAAGATTTATATTTAAGATGGCATTACAGAGCCCTAAATTACGAGAATAAGCAAAGCAGAATTGACCCACTTTTTTCATAGTCTAATCAATCATTTTTCTTTCCTTCAATATCAAATGAACTCAAGATGTGGTGCAATCCATTATACATAACAAATACAAGGCTCGGTAAACTTTTTTGATAGAATACACAAAGATCAGAAATCATTTTTTTCAAGTTGATAAAGTTGTTTATTGCAAACATTACTCTATTAGACGCCTGCAGCATGTTTCAAAAAGCTAGGACATTTTTATCTCAGTGTTACATCACCTGTCCTTTAAACTTACCTCTATAAGAACTTGGGAACAGTGGCATGCAGCAAGGTTCATCAGTGTTGAGCTGCTTACTACGCTGAATTCGGATGAAAAGCATGAACCCTGTGATAACCTTGACTTGCAAGTCTGATAATGTGTGTTTTCCAATTCGATTAAAACCTTTGGAACTTCAACCTTTTGATAAAATTCATTCTTACCAAAGTTATTTTAGCTTTTACTCTAGATACCTAGGATACGTCAACAATGGCAAGATAAATATCAAATGTCTGATCATTCCACTCCGCTTAATCTACATAACACCACTCATAATTTGCACAGTGGAACCTAGGTTCTCGACCATAATCCGTTCCAGAACCCTGTTCGAAAAGCGATTTATTCGAACACAGAAATCATTTTTCCCATTACAAATAATGTAAATCGTTTTAATCCGTTCCAACACCCTTAATGTTTTTACCTTTGTTTACCTTTAAGACACAAATAACATAAATGTAACACAGGCTAATCGTACGTTCGCGTTAGCATAATCTTCCATACAAAAGATTACGCTAACATGAACGTGTAAAAATAAAAAAAGGATAAAGAAAATAATTATGAATAGGATTTTTTACCTTTGTGGTGGTCAGCAGAAGGCGCAGATGGACGGTGGGAGGGATGGAGGAGGAAGGAAAATTATTGTTCGGAAGGAGAGTTCCCTTCCATAAAAACTTCGGGGAGCTCTTCTGTCTGAGGGGTGCTCATACGTTCAAATCTCTTTGCTACGGATGACTGGCTACAGGATGTTTCTTTCTCTTAAAATATCTATCCAATGACACTTGCTTCTGCCTTCTTTTTAGCACTTTTCGGAAGTGGTTCATGACAGTGTCATTGAAGTCATGATGACTCTGGTGGCTGCAGCTTCATCGGTGAGGTGAAATTCTGTAACTCGGCCCATTTGCCACACGCTTGTTTAATCTCGGACATCCCCTAGTGTATTGGAGGTGCAATTGCACCTGAGAAAATTAAAAGGAGTAAAAAAATGTGATGTGAAACATCCATCCCGGCGTTCGAACTCCGATTTTTTGACCTAACAGCGAAGCAAGAATTTCTCGAAATTTTTGGTCGGACTCCGATTTGTTCGAACTGAGAGGCGTTCGAAAACCGAGGTTCCACTGTATTTCGTATTTTCCATCGGAAGTGTTAGGACTAAGACGATAGCTCCGTTGTAACATGTTCTTGTAACACAATTACTCTCCTCCGTATTGTAACGCGTCATGAATAAAACTTTGTAATTCTACCACCGTTACTACATGGAATGTTACTGACTTACTTATTAAATGCAGAAGCTTTGTTGCAATGCCCTCAGAGAGCTAAACAATCCAGCATCACTCAAATTGTCACATACCGCCTTAAATCAGCCAGCAACTATCAACGAAAGGTGGGCATGGGGAACGCCACAGGTGACATGTTCAGAGGTCAGATTGCCGTAGTTAACACATTGCTTCCTGTCTGACAGGTAGGACCTAAACCACAAGAGTACGGGTCCTGAGATACCTATAAGTTTTCTAGACAGTCAAGTAATATGTTGTGGTCCAGAGTATCGAAGGCAGCACATGATCCAACAGCCGCAGCATTGATGAGTTGCCAGAATCTATTGCTAAAGGGAGATAATTGGTTACTTTAAAATGGGCTGTCTCAGATTTGCATTGAATGTTGAATGGACAGATTCAAAGAGATTGTTTTCAGGAATAAAGTCGTTCAGCTGCTTTGCAACAAACTTTCAAGTAATTTTGCAAAACATGGTAGATTTGACACTGGTCTATCATTTTATAGGCTTTCAAGGTTAGGTTGCTTAAGTATGGGTTTGTCAGGGAACGGACCAGGAGGCAGGAAGTGTTAACTCATTTTGCGTGTACGATCTGTCACTTTAATTTAGAAAATAAAAGTTGTCCAACACGCAGGGACCAAAGACAAAACAAAACAGGCTTAAAGGCAATCAAAAATTCAAACTAGGTAATACTCACAAAACAGGCTTAAAGGCAATCAAAATCACAAACTAGGCATTTACTCAGAACGAACGGGCAAGAACAGGTTTTTCCTCAAGTTAAGCAATGGTCTGGCAACGGGCAGTCCCAAAAGGAGCGCTTAAATATCCCACACGCAATCAAGTCAATGTGTCTCAGCCGGTGTCAAGGGGCGGGACCAGCTGTGTGCCATGACGACCGTGCAGGACATGACAGGGTTTAATGAAAGCAGATTTAAAGGCTACCTGAACAAAACACAAGGACAGCGATATATGAATAATATTTGAAACTGAAGATCCTGGCAGCACGGCGGCTAAGTGGTTAGCATTTCCGCGGCACAGTTTTGAGGTCATAAGATCGAACCTTTCTGTGTGGAGTTTGCATGTTCTTCCCGTGCTTGCGTGGGTTTACTCCGGGCACTCCTGTTTCCTCCCACATTCCAACAACATGCATGTCAGGTTAATTGGCCAGAGCAAATTGTCCCTAGGTGTAAATGAGCAACTGAGTTGTCTGTCTCTGTGTGGCCTGCAACTGGCTGGCAACCAGTTCAGGGTGTCCCCTACACTCTACCCGGTGATGGCTGGGATGGGCTCCAGCACCCGCGCGACCCTACTGAGGGTAATGGATGGATAATGGATCGATAGATCGACTGAAGATCCCAAGATCCCAAACTAATTTTTCACCAGGGAAGCTGAAAACCGGTCAAGCAGGCAAGTAGTTTGATTGGCCTCACTGACTATCTCGGTAAGACTATCAAGGGACAGATCACTAAAACTGTAAAACATTTCTGAACAGCCACATACACGGACATGTTTTACAACTTCCGAAGTTATTAGTTCATTGCATACTGTTTTTACATGCAAAATGTGTGAACATGTTATCAGAGTGATAACATGTGCCTGCTTATTTCTAATACTTTTCATTACTGTATTTTCCGTATTTTAAGTTACAGGTCGCTCTGTGGTATAAAACACACCAGCAAAAAAATGCATAATTAAAAGGGAAAAACTTATATAAGTCGCATATTTGGGGGAAATGTATTTGATAAAATCCAACTCCAAAAACATACATGTCATCTTGAAAGGCAATTTAAAATTCAAATAAAATGGAAAACAACAGGCTAAATGCGGTATACTAATGTTACATGATTGACATCCCAGGTAATGTCAGTAATCACGTACAATATTAAGAGTTATTCAGATAACAGTTTCTCTCCAAATCACTAAATCCAATGAAATCTTGTTCCTCTGTTTCACTTCTACCGGTAAACAACTCCCCCATCTCTGGAGGTAGACAATAAGCGGCTTATTCCTTCTTCTTTTACGTTGAGTACGTCAGACTCTTTGTAACCTCTGCTTTTTGCTGACTCCAAAATATATTACATTATATGCAGCTTGTAATATGCAGAATATGATTTTATTTTCAGTGCCAATCTGACAACACTCCAAGTTTTGTTTTCCTGATTGTCTTAAATTCACATTTATAATTTTTTTTTTTTTATATTATATATTTGTGCTGTCTTTGGAGTTCCTCGTTGCAATTACATGGTCTGTCAATACATTGTAAAAACTCTAACTGTCACAGACCAGGAAACAGACATAGGACCCAATAGCGCTCGTTTACTCTGTTTTTATTAATAAAGGGGGAGAGTAGGGCTTGCTTCCACGATCCGATGCTTGACGGACAAGGGTAGCAGTTAGCTGTAGACGTGTGTTGAGCGATGATGGTCGTAAATTTGCAGGAATACTAGTCGTCAGCCGGGACGGGAGAGCAGGGGCGGTATCAAGTTTGGAAACAACGTCGGCAACAGGTGTCAGGCAGGTATCGGGGCAAAACAGGTTGGATATCGGAAAGGCAGAGCAGGGCAGAGTCAGGTCCAGAAACAGGTTGGCAACGGGTATCAGGCAGAGAAAAACAGGGCAGGAAAAGAGTCTGAACGTGAGAGCTTGCCGAGCTGGGAGCAACGGTTCGCAACGATCTGATAGGGATCTCTTGAAAGCCGGGGGTTTAAAAAGAGTCTATTAGCCAATCAGCTCTCAGGGTTGTTGGCGCCAATTGGGCAGTCACAGGTGCCTTGAATCGGTAATCATGACACTAACTCCAAGATGAGTCTTGTCCAGTCTCTTGCAATCAATCTCTCACAGGCAATGGTTTAATTTACAAATGTCGAACTTCGAACTTGCGTACATTACAGCCTTCCACCAGAGTAGCTGTTACACTGAGAACTTGACCAACCAATTTGACTGTCTTGTCCGTACGCAATGAAACGAAAACTTGTCATTCTGACAGGACTGACATGCCAATGGACACAGAAATGTAAATTTGACCAACAGACTAAGAATTTTGCACAAAAAACTGACTTGGTCTTTTGCTACTTGTTTGATGTGTTCTGAGAAATGACAGTTTTGAGAATTTCAAGTCTGATCTGGGAAATGCGTTAAATTAATTGAGAAAAACTGAAGACAGCAGTCTTCAGTTCTCAGCAATCCCGCAAAATAAAATGTAAAAAAAACCTCGCTTAGCCTAGTCAAAGAAATGTGTTTGACTGAGGTCTGTTTTGAAGACGACAAAACTAATGTGTGGTCAGAAAGGCTAACTTTGAATTCCTGTATGTGCTTGTCACTATTTTTGTTTGCATAACTTTGTCTGTAATAAGATAATGACAGACCTAGTAAAGAAATTATTGAGGGACAAGTTGCTTGTACTCATGTGTAGTGTAATTGCTATGACTATAGCGCATAATTTTTCAGTCAGTAGGGGGAGAAAACGCTGCATCCCACTCTCAGTCTCCGAGCTCGCGGTTGGTCTTTCTTCCCCCTCACTCATTCTGCCTCCTGTGTTTGCCTCCCCCACTGTAGGCAACACCATGAGTCAAAACATAGAATCATGAAATCAGGAGTCTGACCAGCCACATTCCCAGTCAAAGATACCATTCTCCTCGACAGATGTCATCAAAATATCTTTACGAGCAGATTATGCAAAAAGGGGACCATTCTTAACTTTTTATATCTTATTAAGGGTTGCCAACTGAGTTTACAGTTTAGTAGACACTTGAAAATAAAGAGAAGACAGAAATAGATTTTTGAACTTGTAAGGACAACATGTCAGGACTGTAAAAATACCTTCTCAATACCAAATTCCAAATCTGTTTTAAATGCCCTCCCCTGAGAACTTTTTCCCCCAAAAATAATCTCTTAGGCAGATCCACCCTAACGGCTGTGGAATTTAAAGAACAGCAAATAGGTTCAAAGCTCAGATTATTTCACATTAGATATAACATAAAATGAACTGTCCCCAAATTTTGGAGTGATGAAAAACTCTACTACAGACTTGAAATGTTTAATTTGTAATTCCATTTACATTCGCGCCTCGACCGACACATACCTAATTGGTATAATGGCGGCGCCCTCTGGCTGCGGCTGCACCGACTCGCTACAACGGGTCAGGTGTATCGACATTTCGTTCTGTGTACATTGTTACAAAGAATGACAATACAAAGGAAATTATTATTATTATTATTATTATTATTATTATTATCCAGGCTGTTGGTACTCATTAGTACCTTGTTGCCATTAATTTTGTGTAGAGTAAGTATTAAACAGAAGAAATGCTGCTTATATTTGTATATTTTGTTAATAATACTCAACTATTGAAAACTATGTTCATATCCTTAAACAAAATAAATAATATGTATATTAAAACACATACATATACATAAATCCATTATCTGCATAGCTTATCCTCGGGTAGTGGGCAGGGGACACCCTGAACTGGTTGCCAGCCAGTCGCAGGGCACACAGAGACAGACAACTTACTCGCTCGTTCACACCTCGAGATAATTTGGACTGGCCAATTAACCTGACATGCATGTCTTTGGGATGTGGGAAACCGGAGTGCCCGGGAAAAATCTATGCAAGCACGAGGAGAACATGCAAACTCCACACAGGAAGATTTGATCCCATGACCTGAAAACTGTGCCACACAAGCGCTATCCACTCCGCTGCCGTGTTGCCCATCATCTAATTATTTAATATGATCTATATAAGAATTCATTTTACGGAAGATAAAATTTGACACAGGCTGGGTGAATTTGGACACTGTTGCCGCTCCAATAACACTCAATTTCTGCTGTAAACAAACAAACATTAAAGTAATAATTCAGCCTGTCCTTTACAGGGAATGAAGACAGATATTAGTATGGCACACTTCAGAGCCAGAGCACTGTGTGCCTTTGTGTTTTTCTATGTTTGAGTTTGTGAGGGATTCAGCAGTGATCCTAAGACAAAGCTTACTACCAGATCCCAACTATAATAACAACATGCTTGTAAAACTATCAAAAAAAGCCCTCAGGGGAAACAAAGGGCAGAGGCCGGATGCTCTGTTTGGGTCACAAGCTGAGCTGTCCAAAAGGCAAAACGGGGGACATGTCTGGAAAGTTAATGAATTCCACTGTTGTACATTGGACAGGGAGTTGGTCTTTATAAACATTGGTGATGTGGCAGATTTATGCATTTCTTTCGCTTTCGGTTTTTCCCACGCTTCTAGTTGACGCCAAAACGATATCTTGTGCAAAAATGAAACAAAAACAAACAACAAACAGAAAATATGCTTTTCATGTTCTTGTAGGAAAATGTATTTTACTGTAACCTGCATGGTGGACACACAGTTTGAATAATATCGTAAATCAAACCACCTTTTTGTGCAGTCAAATTCTATATATAAATATATTTCAAACACAGTAGCAGGCCGGGGAGTTTGACAGCTCTATAACAATGACGGTGGATAACAAAAAATAAGTCATATAGAGAGAAGCTCAGCCCAACCCCTACGTACCGACCCAGCCCTAAATTCGGGTTGTGCTTGGTCTCGGGCTTAAAAGCTTACCGCTAGGCTGAAAGTGGCAGACAAAACCTTTTCCTGCTTAGTAAAGGCTTGCTTGTTTCGTAGTTTTCCAACCCTCCGCTTATAAATCAAAACTAAATATTCCCTTGTACTGCTATGTCTCTTCAAAATAAGGGCTGTTGGCACATTCACTTTTGTGAATTACAGCTCTGCAGCCAATCATAGTTTGTGAAACCTAAAGGCCCTCTCAGAGGCCAACTCAGAAACTGATTGGCTCAAGGCACAGCTTTCTCGAAGACTGATTTTCATGGGCACGGCCAAGAGGATTTTTTGTAAAGGCCTTTAGTTATTTTTCTAATTTATTAATGGCTGCAATGTGATTGGTTAAATGCTTGGATAGCACATCTGGAAGCAGCGCAACCAGGGAAGAATCAATGATAGGATTTTGACAGACAATTTGGAATTCATTTATAAATATTGATAGACAAAATGCAATTAACATCACATGATTTAGTAGTTTGACAGTTGGAAAACAAGGATTTTATGATGTCTTGCTTTTCGACATCATAATTAGGCAAAACCCATAAGCCGAGACATCTGCAGGTACAGGCCATGATTTGTACAGCATCTAAGATTGATTATATTCCTGTCATGTGTGCATATACGTTTATATCTACTCATGTGTACGTGCGTGTACGTGCGGAGAGAGAATGCAACCCAATCACCCCAAAAATTGTAAGGCATTTTAAAAACTTTTCCTTAGTAAAGGGACAGGATAGCCTTAAATATGCAGAAAAACGATAGATAGAAACATTTATAAAAAGTAAAACAAAACTGGGAACAAAGCAGTGTCAGAAATACTCCACTACCTTGAAATGGTTCAGTCCATTTGATACATAGCACCACCCATGATTCCCTCCCCGTTCCTCATTCGCTGGGTCGTAAATAATTGAACCCTCAACCTTAATTAGGTTTATTTTTATGAAAAATGATTTTAGACATTAAAATGTTTCATTGTGGCGGCAGAGCAACTGGGTGGTTAGCACACAGCAGAGGTTTTTGCACCGTGGGTTCAAGTACACTAACCGCAGCCTCCCCGAGCGGAGTTTGCATGTTCTCCCCGTGCTTGCATGGGTTTCCTCCGGGCACTCCGGTTTCCTCCCACATTCCAAAAAACATGCCGGTTTAAATTGTCCCTACATGTGAATGAGCGAGTGAATGGTTGTCTGTTTCTGTATGCCCCGCGACTGTCTGGCAACCAGTTCAGGGTGTCCCCTTCCCACTGCCCGAAGGCAGCTGGGATGGGCTCCAGCACCCCCGTGACCCTAGTGAGGATAAGCGGTCCAGATAATGGATGGATGGATGGATGTTTTATTGCTTATTAAATAACTACAATTCAAACAATATGAGGAATTAATAAGAATATTTCCATTACAACTGCTTCAGAACAAAATCCAAGAGAATAGAATAGAATAGAATAGAATAGAATAGAATATACCTTTATTGTCATTGTTACAAAATGGGTTAACATATTGTGACAACGAAATTGGGCATGACACTCCAGTTTCACACATTCACAGTGAGGTAAAGAAACCAAGAAGATAAGGAACAGAGAAGATAAGGTTATAAAACAAGGAGGATAAGGTTACAGTTATAATTTACACAATATTTACACAAAGAAATTACGGCATGTAGGATGTTACATACAGTTGGTATCGTAAGGGTTTGTGTAATATGCATTTGGTGCAAAAATAGTCAACATAGTGCAAAAGAAAAAAAGTCAACATTGTGCAAGGTGAGCAGTAAACATAGTGCAGTCAACATTGTGCAAGAAACATAGACATGAGTACCATTTTACGTTCGTATGAGGTAGTGTGTTTGCAAGAGTTTTCATTTTTTTGTGCGGTGTGTGTTTAGGTGGTAATGGCTCGGGGGAAGAAACTGTCTCTGAGTCTGTTTGTTTTTGTTTTGTGTGACCTGTAGCGCTTGCCGGAAGGCAGCAGGTCAAAGAGGTGGTAGCCAGGGTGAGAAAAGTCCTCGATGATGTTTTCTGCTCTGGTGAGGTAGCGAGAGCAGGCAATGTCCTCCAGACTGGGCAGAGAGCAACCGACGATTTTCTGGGCTGTTTTGATGACCCTCTGGAGCGTTTTCCTAAGAGCCAAATAAAATAGCAATGTGATGAAAACAAACGTACCCTCGCATTATTTTGCCAAGCAAATGATCTGCGATTCACTGAAAAGGGGGTTCGTGAGCCACTTTTTGGGTCTGGACCCACCAGTTGAGAACATCTCCCTGCAGGCCAACATCGCCTGCACGTGTTGCTGGCACACACACGTGTGGCTGAGCACAGGTGAACACAGGAAGGAAGCAATCCCTTTTTAAAGTGATTCCGTTGCCGACATTCACTTGAATGTTTGGAGGAAAGAGTCAGTTGTGAACAAATCTTGAGCCCTGTGAATTCCGTTCATCGAACTGAAGCAGTATGATCGAATTGGAGTGCACTTGGGCACCTGCGAACCTCCATAGTTACACTGATGTTTGAAACCTAGCAACTGCTTCTTGTACGAAGCAATGCATACATTTTTTGGGTTGTTCTTTTGTATTAAAAGTATCCTAAATAACCCCCATGTTAGGTTAGGGTTAGGGTTAGGGTTAAGGTTAGGGTTAAGGTTAGGGTTAGGGTGGGCGATATTGGGAGGGTTAGGGTTAGGGTTAGGGTTAGGGTTAGGGTTAGGGTTAGGGTTAGGGTTAGGGTTAGGGTTCTTTTGAGTTAGTTCATAATTAAGATATACAGAGCAAAACGATTTAAGCCCATACACATTTTTAGTTTTTTGTTGAAGAAACAACATTGCGGACGGTATCAGTTATTGTCAACTGTCTCTCTCTGTTGCCATACTGTAGTGACAACGGAGGTTTCTAAAGTAACATGTTCACATATTAGTTGCATTTCATTGCTCTCTGCAGGGTGGGCTTTCCCCCCTGTGTTCATGCAAATGTGTTGTGTTGCCACAGTAGCAGACCACTTTACCACACGAATGACACCAGGAATTGTCCTTTTTTGTAGTCACAGTCCACATCGCATTGTGCTTCCTGTGTGGCTCTGTCATTTTTAGCCTGTGGTAGGTACTATCTTTTCTACCTGGCAGGCAGGATGCAGCAGCAGGCCAGGTAGCGATAGCCTGTCAGTCAGAGACTCTGTAATATACTTGGAGAGCAACCAAGGGCGCTGAGTGGGTGAGAAGCGCCCTTATGAGGAAATTGGTGATAAGTGAAGCATCAATCCCAAGACTGTAGTATTGATTGGATCCAAATGCTTGCTTAGAATTGAAAATATTGACATTTGGATCGATCTTACCAACCCCTACTCTTCACTACAAACACAGAAGTGGGTAAATGGATATTGCAGAAGACCAATTAAAGTTCTTGGAAAGATTTTTTTACAGAACATTAATATTAGGGAATTTAACAACAAAAACATATCGATTTATTCATGAATTGTTATCGTATGTAGAAGCTTTCTGTTGTAATTATGCATTTTCAAAGGTATTTAACTCTATTTCTGGCTCTGATGGCGAATTTCAGGGTTTTTGGTGCACCTTGTAGTCCACAAAATACGGTATTCTTGTTGTCAAGTTGACATTGTTATACAGTTTCAGTATTTTGTTATAGTGATTATTACTGGTTTGACTCTTGACCTTTGTTCTGAACCGTTGTTGTCATTGAAGAATGTATTTTTTGTACTGTTTAAGGTTTTTACATTTTATTGTTTACACTAGTTGAACTTCGACTTAATTTTCAAAATATTGTGCAATGAAAGGTTTTATAGTTGTAATGTTGGCTTTTTATATTTGTACTTTCATTGCATTGTTGTTTTTTGTTTTACTCTCTCTAATTTTTAATTGTAAAATAGTTGTAATGGAATTTCTAAATATTTATTTTTTTATACTGTCAACATTAGCAGTGTAGTTATTTGACTAACTCAAAGGGGGAGTGTTGAATCATTGAATTAACATGAGATTTCCAGGCAAAAACAGTTTTGGTGTCAATCTCTGTATTTATTTGTTTGGGATTGATACCAAAAATCCTAGTATTGCCCACACATACCATGTTTTGTGTCTTAATTGTCTATAGTTTTGAAACAACTTGGAATGATTATGTGATTTGTCAATTGATTTCTCCCAGGCTATGAATAATATACTTTAATTATTTATGCACTGACGTCAGATGTCTGCTCGAATGTTATGTGTGGTGCAGACTTCTTTCCCCAGGCGAGTCTAGACCTCCTCTCGTCACCTGCAACACCCCTCAACATTCAGCTACCACCAATCACCATGTCAGATGCCCTCATAGTCACCCCTGATACCTGGCATGAAAGGGATATGCAGGGTTGGGTAGGGTTACTTTAACTGGATTACTTTCAATTACTTTTGGATTACTCCAATACCAAATATGCTAATAAAAGACAAAATAAACTCAATATGAATAAAATTATGACTCACAACACGGGGTAATCTTTTTCTCCTGGCTTTGATCTCTTTGATCTCCGGCAAAAACTAACATAAAATGCAACAGAAACAAAGTGAAAATAAATCCAAACAGCTTGCCAACATCATTTTTGCCGTTCCATGTATTCTGTTACTCCCCAAGCCTGCACAAAATTTAGTAATTGTATTCATATTTAGTTTCTTTTGTCTTTTATTAGCATATTTGGTATTAGAGTAATCCAAAAGTAATTGAAAGTAATCCAGTTAAAGTAACCCTACCTAACCCTGGCGGATATGAACACTCCGATGACGTCTTGAGAAACAAACCATGGGAGGGTGAAAACTGTTCAAACAATGACATCTATTTCTTATAGATTTACATGGAAAGCTACACCGTCACTGCAGTACTACTCTGTCTTGTTTACATTTCACTGGAGAAATATGACTACATTTGTTGCTGATAAGAATATTCTGTTTTTAATATTGGACACCTGCAGAAGGAGATTACATACATTTTCAGTACATTATTTGGACTATTATAACTCACTGTTTGCTGTTTTGACTCTTATAATCTGTTTGCGTCAGGGGTCTCGAAACTTTGAGTCGTGGGCCACATTGGTTTAAACATTTTTGCACATCGGCTGCACGAAAAACATAGCTGATTGATGCATTTGATTTTTTGTATATGCTTATAGAGTCTTAAATCTGAGGAAACACATAAGGAAAAGAGATATAATAAGCAAATACATTTTTAATTTTTGCATTTACATGCACAAGTTTTTTTTTCATTGTATATTCTTCTGTAAAGGTACCAGTTCTTCGAACTGGTTTTGAAACACACCAAATACACAAAAATATATTATTTGAGAGTATGAACTTTCAGAGTAATAGCAAAGTAATATCTCCCTTTTTAAGCACTGATAGAATTTGCAATTATAAATCAATGCAATTGTCAGGACCAGAACGGAAACAGGACCCGTTACGTTATGTTTCTCAGTTTTATTAAAGGAAAGAGGAAGGGCTGCGCCCACGATCCGGCGCTCGCTAGGCGCGGGAAGAAAGTCACTCTCGTACTCGGATTGTGATCCGAACACAGTGGATCTTCCGTAGCGAGCGATGGCAGTGTCAAGGACGGAAAAACAGGTCGATAGCCGGGACAGGAGAGCAAAAACGTGGTCGGTCAGAAACGGATCGTAAGCCGGGACGGGAGAGCAGACGAGGTCGGGATCAAAAACGGGTCGTAACCGGACACCCACGGGAGCAAAAACGGTACAGGACTGAGTTCAAATAGTGACAGGGAGCCAATCAGAACCCGCAGCAGTTGGCGCCAAATGAGCGGGCGCAGCTGAGTCACATCAGTAATTATGACAGCAATAGGGCAACTTCATTATTGTTTTTTTGGATGAAACTTAAATTTTAAGCATTTAAAATTTTTTTTGCCGACTATTAAATGGTGGAGATGAATGTTTCTACGGAGGTACACAGCGGCACAGAGCGGGAAATCAAGGTGAGTGCAATCATATTGACTTGAACAGAGACTTCTATTTTAAATCAAATAAAATCTGAATGGGGCTCTGCACGAATGTTTCTGTTTGATAAATGGTAGTCTGAATGTACAGCTACAATGGGTGGATTGGCACATGGTTTTTGTGACATCCAGGGGACGTTTTAAAAACTGCAGGTCATTATTTGAATAGAGTAGCTTGTTTTTCCTCCAATGCTTCTTTCAGTATTATCTCGCGGGCCCGAGTGGCCTGAAATCACCCGCGGGCCGCAGATTGATGACCCCTGGTTAACATCTTTGTCACTATTGGCTAAACATGCTACTGTTGTTTAATTTTCCAAACACTTTAGAGCCAATCTACTTATAGATGAAAAGAAAAAGCCTTTAGAACAGATTGAAATCTTTTATCTAAGATTTGGCTTCTCTCCCTGTTCCTGCAAGTTTAGATTAATTGTCATATCTCCTTAATTTTAGTGTCTAATTAACAATAAACATACCAGTATTTCCTCAACAGAAACAAATAAAAAAGGCTATAACGCATTCGAATAAATAAAAGCTGGGCAAAATTTAGAGGTGAAATGAGTTTTGGTCACTTTGAGGGTCCCTAGTCTGTTCTCTTCCCTGTGCTTTTTGGCACTCGGTTTTGTTAGCAGGGGTTTCCAACGCAGTGCCCATAGGTAGCCCAATTAGAGTACCTGAGTAGCCTGCGGACTGGTTCTGAAAATGGCTCACAAGTGCTGGGTCGGTGTAACTTTTTCACTGGTTGACTAAGTCTAGCTTTAAAAAGGTTGGAGACCCCTGCACTAGACCATTTAGGGACTTTCAGTGCTCAAATACTATACACTGTCTCTTTTTTAAGGGTTGCCTGTACCTGCAACATGTGCCGGTACTGTGGAGCATCTCATGAATAAAATAAATGTACAATTGTACACACAAACACACATGTGTGTGTCTCGTGCTATGTTTATACACAGGAAATACAGATCAGAAGATTACTGAAATGTATGTTTCGTAAAGCCATGTAAATGCACACAGTTAAGTCAAGTCAAGTCAAGTCATTTTTATTTGTATAGCCTTAATCACAAAGAGTCTTAAAGGGCTTCACAGGTTATTACACATAAGCAGTTTAGGTTATTCATTTTCGATTGTTCTCGATTGTTCTCAGCTCAGGGATGCTGCTGGAAATGTGAATTGCTATAGAGTAGAAGTGAGTTTTAAGCTTAGATTTAAACATTTCCACTGAGGTTGCAGATCGGATCTCAGGGGGAAGAGCATTCCACAACACCGGTGCCCGGATGGAGAACGCTCTCGAACCTGCGGAACACTTCTTGGCTCTGGGACTGCAAGACATTGACCTGAAGTCTCATCTCATCTCATCTCATTGGCTGCACCGCTTATCCTCAGTAGGGTCGTGGGGGTGCTGGAGCCCATCACAGCAATCATCAGGCAGTGGGCAGGGGACACCCTGAACTGGTTGCCAGCCAATCGCAGGGCACACGGGGACAGACAACTCACTCGCTCATTCACACCTAGGGACAATTTGGACCGGCCAATTCACCTGAAATGCATGTTTTTGGAATGTGGGAGGAAACCAGAGTGCCCGGAGGAAACCCACGCAAGCACGGGGAGAACATACAAACTCCGCACAGGAAGTCTAGAGCTGGATTTGAACCCACGCAGGAGGTTCCCATGACTTGAACTGTGCCGCACATGCGCTAACCACTGCGCCGCAGTGTGACCTGAAGTCATGCGATTTTATTTTTTCTTAATGCTTATAACCCAACTGACAACTTTGGGTTATTCCGTTCATAGTCAGATTACTCATACAAACCTATGCGACTAGGCTGATGAGTCAATTTATTGTCCTGTTTTTTTTAAAAGAACTCTGGTCTTGCATTACTGAAATAAATGTAAATGCTAACTCTGGTTAACTCTAAAAATAAGGTTGAAAGGAACACTGTAATATTTGACGACTACATGTCTCTGCTGTTGTGCAGTGCAATAAAAAACAAGTGCCACAAAGCACAAGGAAGACAATCAAAGTGACCACGATTTTCCTTTTCATTTTTACCCAGACTTTCACAATGTTTTAGTCTTTGGGAGGTATTCATAGCAGCAAGATAGGGGACAACCATGTCGCCTCCTTCTAGGTGAGTTTCATGGTATGTAAGATACATGCAATGTTCTTGACCTTGTTTAAAGATATACACTTTTACTGTATTGTATATGATCGTTCATATGTTTGTGCCTATAATTCAAATCAATATTGTTTTTATTAAATGACTGAAGTTTCGCACCACCAGGAGGAACTAAAAATATATTATTTCCCTTTAAGTACATATGGGTGGCCAAAGGCCAACAGTGCTAGTGCTTTACCCCTTCATATGCAGTTATAAGTCAATTCACATTTATTTGTACAGCCTGTAATGAAAAAAAAAGGCTCAAAGTGCTTCACAGACCACCATTACAAAATCATCTGATCTGAAACCTACATGAAGGCAAGGAAAAACTCAAAAAATAAAATGAAGAAACCTTGAGACGGTGTCGCACATGGGGTAATCGCCCTTCCAGGAAGACCAGGCTGCAATGGATGTTATTACTAAACAACAACTTTGGGGTTAACTCTTGTCAGTTGGTATTGAAACGGATTATTCAGAGTGATATAAAATTGTCTTTATTGCTATTGAAAACAGAGTGAACATTGTTTGCAATGAGATTAGACATGGCACTCCAAGATAAACTTGATAAACACGCAAATTAGACTCAAAAGAGAAAATGAGATATAAGAATGTCAGGCTGAATAAGCACAAATATTTCAAAGGTAGTTTCAACTCGTGCTGTAGTTTTCATTTCCTTTATTAGATCCACCAGCAGCATTCAGTCGGTCAGACAATCTGGTTATACTAAAATATAATAAATAATTTACTTACATTTTAAAACAGAGTACCGTATTTTCCGCACTATAAGGCGCACATAAAAGCCTTTATTTTTTTCAAAAGCTGACCATGCGCCTTATAATACAGTGCGCCTTATATATGGATCAATATTAAGTCGCAAAGTCTTGCAACTAAGGCAAGCAGCCGCCGACTAGATTTTCCCCCGAAGGCGAAGTCGTCCGCGGTGTATGCTGGGATTTATATACCGGCGTTTCATTTCCTAACCAATGTGTCAATCATCATTTGAATCAGTCACTATTGGCTAAAGTTATTCTGAGGTAAAGGGGGCGGATCCTTTTTATCATTTACAGGCTTGCATAGGCTAAAGGGACGAAACAAAGCCTGCATTTGGCCGAAAAAGATGAATGTGAATCACACGTCGGGTTGCACTACGGCATAGAAAAACATTATTTACTATTCTGTATTTGTAAATATTTTACTCTCCTGGATTTACTACGCTCACGGTTGTAAGAAGACCATGGTTACGTATCATTATTGAACGTGATGGCTGCAAGAGAACTTAGGTGAGCTATGCGGCTTTATATTTTCGCGGTATCTTGTTTTAGAACGATCTTGATGTTTCTGTGATGAGTCAATTTTTAAACTAAATTCAATTCAAAGTGTTTATTGTCATATGCACAGTAAAGAACCCCGTTTCCCTGCCCAATAAAATTCTTACTTTGCTGTCCACACAGTTGCCAGCAAAAAATAAAATAGAAACTAAGAAATGTTTGGCATTTCTTGAATCCCAAGACTTTAACCTTCCGAATGATATTTGGAACGATGCATTTGAGTGATTGGTGACATCGTACAGACACTGTTTCCGTACATGTCTGAGTATTTGCTTCTTTGCAAGCTTTCAGAATGTTAAGGGGGTAATAAGTTTGACTGAACTATCTGACTGTTTTGTCGACGTTCCCATTGTAGCGCCTTATAATCCGGTGCGCCTTATGTATGGAAAATATAGGACCAAAAAATATTTTTTGGGGGTGCACCCTATAACACGGTGCGCCTTATAGTGCGAAAAATACGGTAATTAAAACAAACATTTCAAACATTTTGAAAAACTGGGGAGTGCCAAAGACCCGCATGTGCTGAGCAGGTTTAGCGGGTGGCGGGGTGCAGGTTTGTTGGAGATAGAAAGCATCTTCCCCTGTTCAGCCGGTCAGAATGCATAACACAATGCACAATGAAAATCCGCGACAAAACAGGAATAACCGAAACGCGAAGTAGCAAGGTCTCAAGGTATTCAAAGCCTTCTTCTGCCAGCCAAGGGTGAATCATTGAAGCTCAGATCTTCCATCTCGTAGAGGATATGTTGCATTAATGAGCTCATTTTCCGCATAAACTGACACGGGTGGCATAGAAACTCCAGTGTTCTTTCAGCCTTAACTCGTAGAGCTCCGTAATATATAATAAACAGGTCCTGCTTTCCTGTTGTTGCAGGGTTACTTAAGTGAAGAACATTTTGCGCTGATTGTACCTATGTTTTTTCGCACCAGATTTTCCACTTAAGGCTTTATTGATTTGCAGTCCAATATTAAGAGAGCGGCGAAGGAGACGGACGGACGTACGGAAAGAAAGAAATTGGCGTACGTCGTGGATGTGAAGAGATGTTCTTGAGGAGGCGGAGGGGTGGAGCGAGGCAGAGGCACATTGAAGCAGATGCAGAGAAATGTGAGAGGGTGTCAGTGAGACTGGTGATGACGCGCATGTGGCTGCGGAGAGCTGGCGAGGCCGCGGCCTGCCTCTGACTCACCTCATCCCCACGGGGCCTCCTGCTTGACGTCACTCCGAGCTGCACTGTGGCATTTCTTTGCTTCGGATTCTTTGTGAGCAGCAACCGTACTTGAGCATTTCCCACATCCAGCCGTCTGTCTAGCTCTTAATCCATCCATCTATCCATCTGTCCGTCTGTCTGTGTTGACAATCAATCAATCATTCCGTCTGCCCGTCCCACCCTCCTTCCCTCCGTTCGTCGTTCTTTAATTCTTTGTGTCTGTCTACCTAGCCGTCTGTCCATCAATGTAATGTATGTTTTGTAAAGCCATGTAAATGCACACAGTTATCGCCATTTTATTTTTTCTGAATGCTTATAACCCAACTGACAACTTTGGGTTATTCCGTTCATAGTCAGATTACTCATACAAACATATGCGACTTGGCTGATGAGTCAATTTATTCTCCTGGTTTTTTGAAAAGAACTCTGGTCTTGCATTACTGAAATAAATGTACATGCTAACTCTGGTTAACTCTCAAAATAAGGTTGAAAGGATCACTGTAATATTTGACCAGTACATGTCTCTGCTGTTGTGTAGTGGAATGAAAAACAAGTGCCACAAAGCACAAGGAAGACACTCAAAGTGACCAAATTGCAAGATTTTCCTTTTCATTTTATTACCCAGACTTTCACAATGTTTTAGTTTTTGGGAGGTACTCATAGCAGCAAGATAGCGGACAACCATATCAACATGCCATCTATCCATCTGTCTGTGTTGACAATCAATCAATCATTCCGTCTGCCCGTCCCGCCCTCCTTCCCTCCGTTCGTCGTTCTTTAATTCTTTGTGTCTGTCTACCTAGCTGTCTGTCCATCAGTCTGGGAATCCTTCAGCCAATAATGCTTTTATTTGGTCTGTCTGTCTGTTTACTAGTGGCAGACCATGCAGTTTTACATCTATATTTCCTGCTCAGTCTAAATTAGTGATGTGTCGTTTGCAAAAGAGCCAACTCTTGAAAGTTTTCTGTTTTATTTTATGAGGGCTTTGGTTGGAGTATAGGAAGTTTAGGCCGACCCCTGCTCCCAACACCCGTTAGGTTCACTGGACCTGACTGTGCAAGGCATCACAGTCGGCTTGGTGGCTGCAGCAATGCAGGAGGTGAGAGAACACGAAGGGCCCGCAAAACCCGGACACATAGAGCCTGTTTTTTGAAACGAAATCTAAGTGTAACAAGACGGTTTAACCAGAACAACAATGACAGGTCGTTAATTTGAAAAAAAAAGCAGAGAAGAGAGTTTGCCTCGGTCAAATTGTAATGATTGACATTTTAGGTTGTAACACTCCAAAACTTGTGGGGGGTCAGGCGTGGGCTCAGGCTTTAGAACTTACCGCTGGGCTGAAAGTGGTGGATAAAACCAGTTCCGGCTTGCGAAAGGCTAGCTTCCATGTCCGACCTTTCGCTATTAAATCAATACAACAGTGTATTTTTTTGTTTAACGGCTGACGGCAGGATCTCTTTGTTAAATTCCTGTCATCATCAGGTTGTCAGTGCGATGTTACAAGGCCTTCTACCTGCTGCTCAGATGCCAACACCAAATATGATTGGATAAATCAGCTTTCTCGAAGACTGATTTTACAGAAGATAAATTTTTTTGAATGAGTCCTGGTAGCCTAACAACAACTAATTACTGAAATGTGATTGGTTAAATGCTTTGATATGAAAACACCTACTGTATCTGGAAGCAGCGCAACCAGGGAGAAGTAATGAAAAGAAACTGACAGACAATTTAGAATGATTTACCAAGTATTGAGACATAATTAACATCATATGATTAAGATGCTATTTAGGACAGCAGAGAGGGCCTTGCAGGTTCCAGCACTGCCTTCTACCTATTCACCTGCCTGCCCACCCATCAGACTGTCCGCCAATCATTTTTTCATTCTGTTTTCGGGTTCGTCCAAAATCACTGTTCCTATTCGCAATTTCTTACAAATTAAATATGCAAATTCGGGTTTTCTTTGGGCTTGGTCCCTCAAATCAAGTTAATTTGTCAGGTTCGGGCTGTGCCGGGCTTAAATACTGGCGGACCGGGTCGGGCTGGATTTTTTTAGGCCCAGTCTTACCTCTAGTCCAAAACCACAACAAAACTGTCTGAAGTAGAAACAAAAAAACAAACTTCACAAACAAAGATAACACTAAAACAATGATAAGATAGTGATAGTGACCCAACCTATGTTGTCTAAGTCCTTGAAAAGAGCGCGTTATCTCCACCTGCTTAGTTACAGGTATGTCACACCCGGTTTGCGCCCTCTGGGAGAAGGTGGTGTACCAGATACTGATATTACCTTACTCTTAAGGGCTGGATGCTAGATGGACCAAAAAACAATCAATAACCATGGAGGCTATGAAAATGAAAAAGACAACAAAATGTCCAAACAAAACAAAAGCTCATTTAATACCACGATGCAACTGGGAAACAGCGTGATGGTGATATCGTTAATGATCAAACCCAGGATATTGCCCAACCAGTGCAGTAGGGCGCTGATATTTTAGCTTTAGTTTAGATAAAATAGAATGTTTTATCCTGATATTTGTGGTACATGTCAAATTTAATTGCGTCACAAAATGAATTTAGTAAGAAAATCTGATTTCCCTTCTTTTTGTTACAGATGAGTGCAAAGCGTCAAAGCCTGGGCCCACTAATGAAGCACTCCCTCTCTTGAGTAATCACTGGCCTCAACAATGAGCTGCTCTCATTTGTCCTTTAATTCAATTTAATTCATGAAAGCGCTGGCTTAATTGTCATTTAGTATTAGATTAGAATTAAAGTCGAGCCTTGCCCACACACGTGTTGAGAGACACAAAAATGTTATTTTTACTTAATATAACATTTTAAACCACATATGAAAACCACCAAAATCCACTTATTTTATATTCATCTTGTTGCCCTAATGATATTTTGTTAGTCAGTTTTATTTAGGTAACACTGGATCTGTAAAAAAGAAAAAAAAATCTTAATCGAGTAGAGGTGGGTGATTCCTCCGACTTTTAGTATCCCTCCGATCCAAGTAAATACATGGTGATATCAATCGATTGAGTTAGTTTACATTTATGATACACACTGTATGATAAGCACTAATTGTAATAAATAGCTACAACTGAAACTTTAACAGAATAAAATTATTATATATATATATATATATATATATATATATATATATATATATATATATATATATATATATTTATCATATATAATAAATTATGATTATATTACAAGGATTTCATAAAAATAACCAAGAGAGCCCAATATGAATGTAACGAAAATACAAATATAACAATGCCAACATAAAAATCAAGTCATAAAGTGCAAATAGTGTAAACAATACAATCTAAAAAACTTGAACAATATAAAAAAAAAATATATATACCGTATTTTCACGAATAAAGGGCGCACCATGTGAAAAGAAAAGGGACAGTATATATTATTCAGTAATTCTTAGTGGTAAAAAACTTCATTCATTGAAAGTAAACTAGTAGATGTTGTTGTGTTGTGAAGTCTAATATCTATATATATATATATATATATATATATATATATATATATATATATATATATATATATATATATATATATATATATATATATAAAATATATATATATATTAGTCCCAAAGAAAGCATTTTCGTGTCTACTTTTACTGTTCTACTTTTTAATTAAATGTAGTTTTATTAGTGATCGGATGGATTTAGATAATTTGATGATCTAAATGGTTGTTTGAAAAAAAAAATTAATAAATACAACGTTGCTACTGTTACTCAGTACTTGAGTACTTTTTTACTTTTACTCAAGTAAATATTTGTTTTTACTTCTACTTTTTTACTTTTACTCAAGTAAATATTTGTTTTTACTTCTACTTGAGTAATTTTTTGCTTCTCTACCCACCTCTGTGTACTTTTGTGCACGTGTATATGCGTGTGCGAGTATATATGTTGTATATTTACACAAGTTGGGCATTCGTCTCGTGAGATCGAGCATAACCCAACATGCATACATATAAACATACACACATACATACATGTATTGCATTATTACAGTAGATGACCGATTTTCTATTGCATTTAGTTTGGGACTTATCCACAAAAACTGTTACAGTGAAAGCTTTATCAAAAATACTTTGTTGTGTTTTCCCCTTAAGGGGGCAAGAAGATTACAAAGGAAAGAAAATGGCATTGAATGAACAAAAAATTCCCTTCAAATTACGTTGTGGGAAAGAAAATAGCCAAACCTTGATATCAGGCACTGCCTGTAATCAACACCAATGAGGCGATATATTGGATAGTGGAAGCACAATAATATAAGCATCCCTCAAGTAGCTGTAGTGGATATAACAAAACCCGACCATCAATCCGCTCCCCACACGCAGCCGTTAGTCCACTGAAGAGAAAATAACCTGTTTGGGTGCAAACCTGTAATATTCACAGCAGTCGCCCTTTCAGCTCCGGCATAAGCATCATAGTCGGGAGTGACATGAAACTGAGGTCACGCACACTGCAGTCGCCCTGCGGTTAAAATGATAGACTGAAGACCCCTAGAAATACTTCAACGGCGTGTCCCGCTGTCACTCCGCCATTCACAACACAATTTGGATAACGGATCCGTTCAATTGACTGAATTAGATTTTTTTTTCCCCTCGAGAAACACACAAGCTGCCTGATGTTGTTATTTGCCAGCTAAAAAGTAAAGAGCCGTTCCATTAAAGAGACACCCAAATTTTGAAACATACAAAATGTGTGAAAATAGGACCATAAATTCTGGAGCGCACCGGATTATAAGCCGTACCCAGTACATTTTAAAGGAAAAAACATTTTGTACATACATAAGCCGCACGTGACTATGAGCCACATTGAGACATGAGATATTTACAAAGTTTTAATAATATATGGTACCTTAACCCCTAACATTCCGACGGCCCCCCCAACCGACCGCTGGACTTTTGATAAACAAATACATGTCTGTATGATAACAAAAGTCACTGTATGTCACGAAACGGACCGGGAAGCAGGAAGTCGGAACTCATATGCGTAGACGATCTTTCACTTTAATTAGGAAAGAAAAGTTGTCCAACACACAAACGGACCAAAAACAAAACAAAACAGGTTCAAAGGCAATCAAAATTACAAACTAGGCATTACTCAGATCAAACGGGCATGAACAGGGTTTCAACAAGGGTTAAACAATGATCTGGCAGCGGGCAGTTCCAAAAGGAGCCCTTAAGTACTCCAAGAGCAATCAGTCCAATGCGTCTCAGCCGGTGTCAAGGGGCGGGGCCAGCTGGGCGCCATGACAACCGTGCAGGACATGACACTATAATGCGTCATGCCACATGTTATTGGAAAGCTTTTGGGATGTAAGAGAAGATGCTAATTACAAATATACTCATCAGAAAAACATTACGATCAGTCTGAAACATGATAACCCAAAACTATAAAGCCCCCGTACTCACCATTACGTCTCCTGGCCATCTTCAACTTCTTTAAATGTCTGCGAAAATGACTTTGTTACACCAAGGACAATCCAGAGAATCCAACTGAGTAAAATATTTATTTTCAAAACACACGATAATGTCGACAGATCAATATAAATCCGCCTAAAACATTTCTGCTTTGTTGGACGTTGCTTCTTGTAATCCGTTTGTTTCGCCACATTATTTCTGTGTACAAATGAACAGAGTTTTAAAATTATTGCCAACATGGCAGTTTCCCTTTCAATTGACACATTTTCTATGATGAGGGTCTGTTCATGCTAGTTTTATTCATCCACAAAGGGTGAAGTTACATTAATCTTGCGTCTTCCTCGACACATATATTCATTTCACCTTTCTCACTCTTACCTTTACTGCTTGGACGCCCCTGGTGGCCGTTGAAAAAAAAAACACATAAAGCAGTAGCTCAGGTGGTAGAGCGTTCGTCTTTGGATCAAGGGATCCCAGTTCGAATCCCGTCTCGCCCGTGTTACATGTCGAAGTGTCCTTGGGTAAGACACTGAACCCTTAATACCCCCAATAAGCAGGTTAGCGCCTTACATGGCTGCAGGGCCGCTATTGGGAAATGTGGAGCACATTGTAAAGCGCTTTGGGAAGTCATTGACTTGAAAAGCGCTATATAAATGCAGATCATTTCATTTCATTTCATCTTTGCATAAGCCGC
The DNA here is from genome assembly GCF_059441175.1 of Urocampus carinirostris. Lineage (NCBI taxonomy): Eukaryota > Metazoa > Chordata > Actinopteri > Syngnathiformes > Syngnathidae > Urocampus > Urocampus carinirostris. The sequence continues at coordinate 13,885,003 of NC_142352.1, forward strand.
AGGGGTTGAAAGCTTCTGACAAAAGCCGTGGCTCATATACATACACAAATAAATGCCATTGGTATATTCCAATTATTTTTAGAGATAATGCACTTTAAAGATAGTCTGTTTCATTTTTGACTTCCTGAGCTCTGAGGTCAGGCGAAGAACACCAGCACCCTAGCAAGCCAGTCACAATATTGGTCCACATGTTAATTATTAGAAAAGGTTTTGAGTGTTTTAAGTAAAGATTTTATAGCTTTAGTTGTGTCGCAGGTGGGTGCAGCAATGCTACAACAAATGGCGAGCAGCCAAAATGGGTGAACTGGAAAAAATAACACAAAGATCTAACAGGGGCTACTTCAGCCAGGAAACGACAGGCTAGCCAGCTGCTAAATATGGCTAACTGGGACCGATCGGCCGAAAATTGGGAGGCTGGCCAACCAAAAGCATGCAGTAGGCAGCCAGGATAAAATAAGCCGACAACAAAAATTTACCATGGCAACAAATACGAACCCAGCCATAAATATACTTAATGTTCATGGCAGGCTATCCGGATGCTATAGAGGACAAACCAGGACCGATTGTCAGAAAAAAACTAGAGGCTGTCTGTCCAAAAACATGCAGCAAGCAGCCAGGATGACCGCTAGTTAACAACAAAAAACTACCACGACAACAAACACGAATCCAGCCATAAAAAAAACACTGAATGGCAGCCAAGCCAGTTAGCCGACTGCTAACGAGGCTAACCAAGACCAAACCAAACTGGAAGCCTTCGGAAAGTCAGCTCACTTACAGGGAGCTAAGTCAAACGGCAAAAAAATACGAAAGGTCACAATCACATACTTAAAAGTCCCCGAAGGCAAAAAAAGGAACGCACAGTGTACAGGATGGAAGGTAAACTTACAGAACGCAGATTTTAATGATCAAAACACACAACTCGAACAACAGTCATAAGTCCCCCAGCGACCCGGTAATCAAAATTCCAATTAATCCAAGCTGAAATGAGCACTATGCATTTGCTGTCTATTGTTAACGGGACACACCATTGTTTTGAGTTCTCAGTGAAGTCACAGCTCTAGGGGATATAAGGTCAAATTGTCTATTTTGAAAACTAATGCATTGAGACGCATGGTCCGTGCAATATTTTGCATGATTGTGGGTAAGAACACTGCATCTTCTGTGCCTAATTGAAAAAAAAAGTTATTTTTCAATGCCTTTAATAAGAGCCTTGTGGGGGTAGGCGGTTCTGGGAATTTTGGTATCAATCCCATCAAAGTAAATACAGGGTGGTATTGATCAATACCGATCAGATAGTGTCACTTTTAGCCTGGAAACATCATGATTGAATGATAGAACACCTCTCCCATTGAGTTAGTTTATAATTACATACAATAAAAATACCCCAAAATATTCTAAGCACTGAAATTATGTATCTTTTTTTCATCGCCCCCCCCAAAAAAATAGAACGAGTATAAAAAAAACAACATTTCTATTACACCTGTTTCAGAACAAAAGCCTAGGGAGTCAAACCAAAGAAGCAACAATGTAATAAAAATACAAATACTGTATAACAATGTCAACAAGATAACTTCCATTGTGCAATGTTAAAAAAAAAAAAAAACATTAATGAGCCCTATTTGGTTCTGTTACCATACTGACAACATTTTTACGGGTTTACATTTTTGTTTGCGGCTCGCTAATCTCTGCAGGATGAGCATTTTTCATGTGTTCATGTAAATGTTTGGTGTTGCCACAGTAGCAGACCACTTTACCACACAAACGATACCTGGCGTTGTCCTTTTCTGAAGTTCCTGTTCCTGTTTTCTATTGTCTTTTTGAGCTTCTAGTAGGGGTTTGCTGATCGATTAGGCTGTCCAAAACTCTCCGCCTCCCTTTTCAGTCATAAAAGTGTGCCTGTCAGTCACCCACTCAGGCGTAGATATAGACAGTAGCGGAGGGCTCTTTGTGTGTAAGAGAGAGAGAGAGAGAGGGACTGCACTATCTACGCAGAGAAGCAACACTTTGAAAATTTTTGGTGCAAGCGCAAAATATCAGTCTCAGGACAATAGTATCTTTCCAATCCAAGTCCTTGCCTGGTATTTAAAATATAAATAATTGGTCCACCCACCCCTGCTACCTTGCATTTTAAAGGTAATTTGACTCTACAATATCTTACATTGTCTATTTCTTGCTCATTTATAATTTATTTGTACATTTATATATTATCCTGTCAAGGACATCGTTTACAGCTTGCAAGCACAAAATTTGTTGCCAAGCAACTGTTGGTAATATTGGCGGGGACCACATACACTTTAAATCTTTATTTACTGCTTTAAGTTCGTCGTTTTGCTTCCTCTCCTGCAATCTTCTACATCAAACATAACTTCATTTTCTTTCTCTTTTATCCAAACTGAAATTACGTTTTCAAGGCACACAGTTATTTTGTACCACAAGATGTCGCTGCATTGTGTTTATATAATAAATAATATACACCTAAATATATTATATACACATACATACAGTGTCGTGAAAAGCTATTGCCCCCTTCTGTCAGATCATCAAAACAATTTTAATATCACACAGAGAAAAACCAAGGCGTTTTTTAAATGTTACATTCATTTATTAAGGCATAGAAAAATCAAAACACATTTGGCCCTGAACCTAATAGCATGTTGGGCCACCTTTGGCAGTGTTTGTCACGGTTGCCCATGGCGCCCAATTGGCCCCGCCCGTTTGGCGCCATCTGCAGCTCGTTGACTGATTGGCTTCCCTCCTATTTAAGCTCAGTGCTCTCACTCACCCTTTGTCAGTTCGTCAACGAACCTCTGCACTCGGGAGACGTGGATTTTGACTCGATCTCCAGTTTTGTTCCCGGCTATTTTGTCCTGTTTAATATCAGTCTCCAGTTTCTGGTATCGTTTCCGTCTTTCTCGTCCTGCTTGTTATCGGACTCCAGTCTCCAGTGCCTGATATCGATCCTGTCTGTCCCGTCCTGTCCGGTATCGACCCCATCTGTCCAATATCTGCTTGTGCAATTGGTATCGATCTCGTCGGCCTCTGGCTTCCTGTCATTCCACGGCAGACTGCTGCCTTATGTCTTCCGCCCAATGATCGCCGAATCACTGGCGTTTGGGTTAACATCCATTACTCCCAGGAAAATGAAGATTGTGTGAGGAACCAGATGAGTGATGACTCATCTGGTTCCTCCTCCTGTTCCGGTTCCTGACAGTGATAACAAAAATCAAATGTTTACAATAATTGGTAATGAGTCGTTCAACACCGTGGAGGAATTTTGACCCACTCTTCTTTGCAAAATTGTTTGAAATTTGCCATATTGGATAGTTTTCCAGCATGAACTGCCTGTTTAAGGCCTCACCGCAGCATCTCAATAGGGTTTACATTCGGAATTTGACTTGCCCACTCCAAAAACTTATTCTAGAATTTTTTGGGGATCGTGGAATGTTTTTGAAATTTTAACCTTTTTCACTTTGTCCAACGGATTCAATTTCATTTGGAATTAATATTTCAAAACATTATTTGTTTCCTATAGTAGTAGTGGAACTGAGCAAGCATGTAGATAAGAGAGTGTGGACACATGGAGAGGATGGATGAGGAGCGAATGTTGAAGAGGATCTACAGAGCAGAAGTCAATGGAAGGAGACCAAGAGAAAGGCTGCGATTGACATGGATGGATGGTTTTATGAGTGCACCGCAGGAAAGAGGTCGAAATATAGTGGAAGCTAGAGCTCTTGTTGGTGATAGGAATGAGTGGAGAGGTGTTGTAAAAGGATAGTGGGATGTTTAGACGTGTACTAAGGGACCCGTATGATGCGGCAGGGGTAAACCAGTGAAACTGTCGGGCACTGCTATTGAACAGAAGATTGTGTTGTTTCACGCTGACCCGAGTGACATGGCCGCTTTCTTGTGTCCCGTTTCATCTGGAGGGACGAAAGCATGACCAAATTGGGTGCAGAAGTGCTTGACTTGTTTGGGTGTTTGGCCATTTGGGTTGGCTATGGTCCAAAAATCTTTGTGTGGTTTTTTTTTGCTCCTTTTTCCTTTTTTTGTATGTTTGTCTTGCTGTCGGTCAGCCCTCTCGAGGGATATGACCAGGGTGGGTGTCGGTGCTTGGCTGGGTGGCTAGGTAGGTAGGTAGGTAGGTAGGTAGGTAGGTAGGTAGGTAGGTAGGTAGGTAGGTAGGTAGGTAGGTGGTCAGGTAGGTAGGTAGGTAGATTTGTTTCTTTGGGCTGTCTCAGTGTGATAATAAAATTTGGTTAGTGAACTGAAACCTCGGCTGCATGGCGAAAGAGTAGGTAGGTAGGTAGGTAGGTAGGTAGGTAGGTAGGTAGGTAGGTAGGTAGGTAGTTAGATTTGTTTCCTTGGGCTGTCTCAGTGTGATGATAAAATTTGGTTAGTGATCTGAAACCCAGGCTGCATGGCGGAAGAATGGTTTGCACGTTCGTGGCACAGTTCTGAGGTCATGGGATCAAATCCAGCTACCAGCCTTCCTGTTTTCCCCATGCTTGCTGTAAATGTATTATATACACATATATATACATACACGCACATTATATATATATATATATATATATATATATATATATATATATATATGTATACATATATACAATTTCTTCTCAGTCATTTCCTGATCGAATTTGCTTTGGAAAATTGGAAAAAGCCGTGGGCAGAGGCAGACTGGCTCGTGCAGCTCCACATTGATGTGGTTCTCCTGAGACTCCGCCCTCACACACGTGCACGACTAAACAATGAAGTACCACCCAAACGGTTCCATGGTACCACACATTAAATCTAATTCCACTTATAGTTTTCCCGCTTGGACTCATTTAGAAATACAATATTTTACCTTCACATTTAGCCATGGCTGTCGATGAGACTTTTAAAACACGTCTTTATCAGGATTTCGAGGTACATTCTCAGGCCCGAACCCAACACCAAATTTGAGACGATAATTAAGTTGGGCTAGGCCCGGTTTCTTTCTCACTATTTTTCTTTTTTTTTTTATTTGTGACTTGATAAAATCAACTTGTTTTGCAGTTTAAGGTACGTCGTGTGCTCATCTACCTGTTCTCTAATCATCTCATACATTACTTCACTTTTATTCTGAATGTCTCAAAATTGACTTGATGAAATGGTGTATTTGTAAACACGATGAAATCTCATCTCATCTCATCAGCTGCACCGCTTATCCTCAGTAGGGTCGCGGGGATGCTGGAGCCCATCCCAGCAATCATCGGGCAGTGACCAGGGGACACCCTGGACTGGTTGCCAGCCAATTGCAGGGCACAAGATGAAATATAATATGTAAATATAGATTTGTGCATGCATATTTATTCGTAAATACTGTACATGAGATCAATAGGGTAAGTCTACATTTTTGGTTTTGCCGAGGTATCGGATTCGAGAGTGCGAATTGGCTGATATAATAATCCAATCAATCATTTTCTTTTCCCTTAACCTGGCCCCTGAGCTGATTTCTTTTAACCCGACCAGGGTTGGGTAGGGTTACTTTAACTTGATTACTTTCAATTACTTTTGGATAACTCCAATACTAAATATGCTAATAAAAGACAAAATAAATTAAATATGAATAAAATTACTCAATTTTGTGCAGGCTTGGGGAGTAACGGAACACATGGAACGGCAAAAATGATGTTGGCAAGCTGGATTTATTTTCATTTTGTTTCTGTCGCATTTTATGTTAGTTTTGCCGGAGATCAAAGCCAGGAGAGAAAGCTTACCACGTGTTGTGAGTCATAATTTCATTCACATTTTGTTTCTTTTGTCTTTTATTAGCATATTTGGTATTGGAATAATCTAATTGTAATTGAAAGTAATCAAGTTAAAGTAACCCTACCCAACCCTGAACCCGACTCAAAAAATTTGCCTATTCCTCCTCCAAAACGTTATAATTCCTTCATTTAAATTGTCCTGCAGCCAAACTTCAGATTATAAAATGTATTAGCCGTTTTTTCATCAGTTTTCCTGATCTAAAAAAGAATGTGGTGTTCCGAAAGGTGGGAATTATAAAACTGTTGAGAACCCATCAATTTTTTTTTTCGAATAATTTATTGACCCCTTATATCCATGTTCTTAATGCTTGCGTACTCTTCTCATGAGATCACTATAACTCAAATGGCTCAGACCTCCATGCTTTTCTTCTTGAAAATAGTTGCAGCTGACAGAACCAGAAAAGGAGAACGTGAAGATATTAAAAGAAAGCACCTTTCTGTGTCATCCTGTTCTCTAACACGGTGATATTCATACATTCTTCAGGTTGTCAAGAAGAAGCCGGAGCCTCTTTTCCTCGCCCCAAAAAAGTTAATGGTCACAGTCCCTGACTCACTTTCCTTTGTTACAAGCGAACAAATCACAAAAACCTGCAGTCAGGTGTAAATGAATATTCGTTTCCTGTGGGAAGATTTATTGTTTCATGCTTCAGCTCACAGCATTTTCTTCTTGAAATTTCACCCTTGACTTGGTGATGTTTTTGTTCACCCCACCACTTATTTTATGCTGTGGTTTTAGGGGTGGGTGATATTGGGAATTTTAGTATAGGTCCAATCCAAGAGATACTTTTTGCATGGAAATGTCATGATAATTGAATAATCAATTCTTTCCCAGTGTTATTTCTATGATAAACATGGAACAAAGATAAACATTAAAATGTTTTTTTCATTAAATAACTACAATTCAAACTTTAACTCAATCAGTGCCATAACATAAATATGTTATTAGAAGCATTGTCCCCACAAGACATAAAAATGTGTTTTTTTTTGTATTGTTTTAGACAAAGTCTTAGAAACATCACTTCCGTGAGTATCAAGCCTCTGGGAATCTTTTTCAACACTTAGTGCCTAGTTTCATTCCTGTATCCACCGGATTACACCATATGGCAGTGTGTAGGCACCAGCCCATATACAGATCCGTGCAGTGTGGTAATAATAATAATTAATAATAATTTCCTTGTATTGTCATTCTGTGTAACAATGTACACAGAACGAAATGTCGATTGCACCTGACCCGTTGTAGCGAGCCAATGCAGCCGCAGCCAACAGAGGGCGCCGCCGACCACTTTTTAAGTCTTAGGAATGACTCGGCCGGGGCGCTAACCACCGACCTCCCAGTCTCAAAGCGGGCGCCTTACCATCTAGGCTACTGAGCTGGTTAGTTAATAAATAAATGCAAAGATTTAGGTACAGACTGTTAATGCTTTAAAGCTTTATTCTTTCCCCCCCAAAAAATTCCGAAATGCCTTCATAATCGTCGGGACGGAGAGGGATGACGTTTCGTGCACCTCCACGATCGCCAGGACGACCCGGTACATGCGATCACTTCACCGGAATCATCGGTGGCTAAAAAGTCCTTACAAACCTCATGCGTAAGTTTAGTGACCTTGCAATAAAATGAGTATATGGAAATCATTATGTAGGTGTTGCCACCCGGAGCTATCCGGCTTCAACGCCGCTATACAGAGACACGAAAGCCGGGGGGAATCGGAGAGGAGGCGGACTTGCTAACACGAGGTGGTGTATCTCTGGATTTTCATAAAGAAAAGATTTCCATCTGCCGCAGGGATGTCGAACTTTTGGACTAGCGTGACGTCATCCACACCGCTACAAGCACCCCTAGGGCATCATGTTAATCTGTTAATAAACAACGGGGTAGACTGCTGGAAGTGTGAATTTCCCTACGGGGATGAATAAAGTATCTATCTATTTATCTATCTAGGTATCCAAAATATATAGTTTAATGTACGTTACTTTTGTTTATGTCCACAAAAAGACCCTTAATTGGAGATGTGACGTCAGGGCGCACAGAAGTGAAAGTTCTGCTTGAAATACATCCTTTCACAAGTTGGCTTGAAAACAAGAATTTTCCAGAAACTTAGCAATGTTCAACTGTTGTTTACAACACAATGGGAAAAGCAAGAAGCATATTTTTTTCTGATGAAAGATGAGCCTTCAAGCTTTCTTTTGATATGTCCAATGCCTTTATAGCTATAAAGCTCGGTTTTCTGTGGACCTTCAAAAATTTGTCAAAATGATAAAAACCGGAATTGCACCGGCACTTCCCATTTGAGAGAAACAGCTGCCACTGTATAAAAAAATCGGAATATCTCTATTAAGTATATTACAACTGTTTCCGAACAAAAGCCAAGAGTCAGCAATGTAATAAAAATACATATACAACAAACAATGTCAACATTTCAACTGTACATTCATTGCACATTTTCTGGAAAATAAAGTCAGGAAGTCCAAATCATGTAAACAATACAATCAAAAAACATTTACCAGTATAAAAACAAAATACTTCTACTGCAAAAACTGTTCCAGAGCAAAAGAGAAGAGAGTCAAACTGATTTAAACTCATGCTCGTCTTCACAGGTTTTGTTTCTATTTGTTAGTGTCGCATGAAAATGTTGGAAGTAAGCAATGGCCTGCTTCAAGTAGAGTTCCAAACGCCAACCCCAAAAAGATGAAAAAAAGAAGAGGTTATTCGACTGCGATTAAGAAATGCACATACCGTATTTTCCGCACTATAAGGCGCACCTAAAAGCCTTTATTTTTTTCAAAAGCTGACCATGCGCCTTATAATACAGTTCGCCTTATATATAGATCAATATTAAGTCGCAAAGTCTTGCAACTAAAGCAAGCAGCCGCCGACTAGATTTTCCCCCGAAGGCGAAGTCGTCCGCGGTGTATGCTGGGATTTATATACTGGCGTTTCATTTCCTAACCAATGTGTCAATCATCATTTGAATCAGTCACTATTGGCTTAAGTTATTCTGAGGTAAAGAGGGTGGATCCTTTTTATCATTCACAGGCTCGCATAGTCTAAAGGGGCGAAACAAAGCCTGCAATTGGCCGAAAAAGATGAATGTGAATCATACGTTGGTTGGGTTGCACTACGGCATAGAGAGAACATTTTTACTATTCTGTATTTGTAAATATTTTACTCTCCTGGATTTACTACACTCACGGTATTGAGAAGACCATGGTTACGTGAAGGCTGCAAAAACTTAGGTGAGCTATGCGGATTTATATTTTCCCGGTATCTTGTTTTAGAATAATCTTGATGTTTCTGTGATGAGTCTATTTTTAAACTAAATTCAATTCAAAGTGTTTATTGTCATATGCACAGTAAAGAACCCCGTTTCCCTGCACAGTAAAATTCTTACTTTGTAGTCCACACAGTTGCCAGCAAAAAATAAAATGGAAACTAAGAAATGTTTGTTTGGTGACATCGTATCCGCACATGTCTATGACACGTATTTGCTTCTTTGCAAGCTTTGGGAATGTTAAGGGGGTAATAAGTTTGACTGAACTATCTGACTGTTTTGTCGACGTTCCCATTGTAGCACCTTATAATCCGGTGCGCCTTATGTATGGAAAATAATGGACCAAAAACTATTTTTGGGGGTGCACCCTATAACCCGGTGCGCCTTATAGTGCGGAAAATACGGTATTTGCACATGCATCGTGAGAGAGCAGATAGAGGCTGCAATTATGACTCAAGCGGAGATGAAAAACGCTGTAAAAAAATGCATACCATTAACCATTTATTTGCCAATAGTGGATTTAATGTAAACAGTGCCATAAAAGTGAAAATAACCAACTGGCATCCCATGCACTCTCTTCTGCATATGTCCAATATAATAAACTCATCACCTTTCAAAATGTCTGACATTCTAATCACATTCAATACATAATCTACTTTGTTTAAAATTTAAAGAAATCCAACTTTGGAGCGATACAGGTTTTCTAGAACTTTTCAAACACAAACCTACCATGCTGTGTTTATGTCTCTCTTGGTGCTACTCACTTGCATCAGCTATACAAACTTTCCTTTGCCCCTTAAGTATCTGCAAATGTTTATTTTGAAGCCAAGATGTCTTCATAGTTATGTGGGCTCTGTTTGTATCCAGCGCATAAAGCTCCGAAACAGGACCCAGAACAAGACAAGTAGTTTCAAGTGGTTACAGCGGATGATCTTTAACATGACCACCTTACAAAGACATTTATGTTTTCTGCTGCCCTACAGTAGACTTTATTTTACAGCAAGATAGAATCTTTGCCTTGCCATTCAGTGACATACGTATAAAATGATAAGACATGACTTAGCAAGAACACAAGACTTCTGGAGTTCATACTCTCAGCTTCAGTATTGTATTCTTCAGATTCACCCAAGGGGGACACAGGGTTGTCTAAGTCTTGTTTCCCCTCGAGGCCCGTCCTCACAGTTCAGTTCAGGAGTGACTCGGGAGTTGGTGCTCTTCATGAGCACTGGAGAGACCCTACTCTTGCATTTGGAGTGTTGAGGTAACAAAGAGCTGTTGAGACGGAAAATTGCGCAATCACTCAATAGGTACTGCACAATAGATTATTGGAACCACTGCAAATTTATTGTACTGCATCATTACTCAAGACGAAAAACACAGCTCAGCTTTTGCATTTATATTTTTTGCTCTGTGGAAGTCGCTTTAACCCCACTAAGGCTTTTATCACAGTGTCAAACGCAGTACAATTGCATACACTTGTACATACTTGTCAATTGGGCTGAATTTCCTGGAAGACGTTCAATACACATTTAATTAGCTTCTTCTGCAAAGATCTATTCTCAGCTCAGTTTGCTCGTTTTACTACTAATGGTACGATTGATGTAGAGTTTATGGTGCTCTTAGACTTTCACATATAAGCATAGTCAGTGGCGTAAACATTTTGCGCGGTTGCATGTATTATGGCAGGAAAGGTCCCTCTTAGCATGTCTGGCTTCAACATAGGGCAAGTGATTTGATTACAGGGGGTTATGGTTACGTACCTGGTCATCAACCCTTGGAGCGATCCAAGCTTGCAGTAATATTGTCCTGCAGGTCTTTTACCATGTCTCAAGTTAGTTTCCATGGAGATTCAGAGGTTGCAATTTTTGATTAAAAAAAAACATTGCTGTCTTGCGTTCACCTGCACTGAGTCACATTAGTTTCAACTTCTAGTTTTTCCAGAACTTTCTTTATTAACTTGTAATGTTTTTTGGGGAAATAAATACAAATATTCTTAAAATTCAGAATTGTTCTATTCTGAAGTGAATGTTCCACAGCTTGATGCTTCTATTTGAGAGTCATCCCTGTTGAATAAGTAGCTCTCCTCCAATGTTGGGGAACAGCATTGTTTGCAACAAACAACGTTCAAAAAAAATGCGGGTTTCCTGAAGCCACATATCAGAAGGGTTTTCGTTACAAAATAACCCAGCACCTGATTCTCGATAACATTGACCTTTTTTCGATTTCTCATTAAAAATAATTAATTTTAGCAACTAAGAGCAATATATACACTGATATGACTATAGAGGAGGCCACAAGGTATAGCGGTAGTTTAATGAGTGGTAAAACAAATAAAGGGAAACTCCAGTGTCAAAATTAAACACCACTTGACTTGAGATCTCCGATGTTGATTGGCTAATTTATATTATAGCCTCTTTCATTCTGTATTGTGACCGGACACCTGCTCTGCGTTCCCCTGCATCTCGCTAAGAGTTTGTATCCCGCGCCTTCAAAGCGATGCAGCTGCTTGCTCAGTCAGCTTTAGAGCTAAAGCTAAGAACTAAAAGAACCAAAGCGGCAATGAAAATGGATAATAAAAAAGACAATAGACAACATTTGACATAAATTACAATAAAATAACTGTCTTATTTTGTTTACGGTGTTGGGTGAGAAATCCCATGTTTGGTTAGTCTAGGTTTATTAATCCTGTTTTAATTCTATTTTAGTTTGATGACCGGTCATTAACTTTAATTTCGGTTGATAACCTATCATAAGTCGCCAGGGTTGGGTAAGGTTACTTTAACTGGATTACTTTCAATTACTTTTGGATTACTCCAATACCAAATATGCTATTAAAAGACAAAATAAACTAAATATGAATTTAATTTTGACTCACAACACGTGGTAAGCTTTCACTCCTGGCTTTGATCTCTTTGATCTCCAGGCAAAACTAACATAAAATGCGACGGAAAAAAAATGAAAATAAATCAAAACAGCTTGCCAACATCATTTTTGCGTTCTATGTATTCCGTTACTCCACAAGCCTGCACAAAATTTAGTAATTTTATTCATATTTAGTTTCTTTTGTCTTTTATAAGCATATTTGGTATTGGAGTAATCCAAAAGTAATCCAGTTAAAGTAACCCTACCCAACCCTGTAAATCGCATAATTACATGTATGCGCACTGATAGGGTTTTACAATCCACCTTTTGTGTCAGAATTTAATGTCACAGTGTAATACACTATAAATTTTAATGACAATTCAAATGAATGACAAGAAAGTTCATCAAAGAAGCAAAGATAACACGATTTGCATGTTTTCCAATTCTAGGAATCTCAAATCCAAGGTTATGCCTGGTTCCTTTAAAGTTTAGACGGTTTAGTTTAAACGAATAATCCAATTCCGACCGCGACGTTGATGCAGAGCTCTATGATGAATCAGATCCTTGGTGGTTACTTGGTCCGGGGTAACTCGCCACTTGGATCACCAAGATTTCCACTTGGATCAAGGGACTTTACCGGGTAGGAAAATAACCTGGTCAAAATTTACAGAGTTCAGTTTTTCTGTCCATTGTGATTCACACCGTCACCAAGAGGAGAGATGAGTTTTTTCCAAGCACTGTCTTTTAACAATTGCTATTGATAATCTCAGGTCCTGTCTGATGTCTACGCTTGAGTCCCCAGGCAGCAAACAATGATGAAAGACATGCGATTGGTTATTTTTGGGGCGCCAGTAGCTCAGGAGGTAGAGCGCTTGTCTTGGGATCAAGGTATTCCAGTTCGAATCCCGACTCGTCCGTGTTACATGTCGAAGTGTCCTTGGGTAAGACACTGAACCCCTAATACCCCCAATAAGCAGGTTAGCGTCTTACATGGCTGCGATACAAGCCCGCTATTGGGAAATGTGGAGCACATTGTAAAGTGCTTTGGGAAGTCATTGACTTGAAAAGCGCTTTATAAATGCAGATCATTTATTGCTATGATGTCTTTTATGAGATTTTACAAAATTTTGTTGAAACAGCAAATACATTATGTTCTCATCTCATCTCATCAGCCGTACCGCTTATCCTCATTAGGGTCGCGGGGGGGCTGGAGCCCATCCCAGCAGTCTCCGGGCAGTGGGCAGGGGACACCCTGAATTGGTTGCCAGCCAATCGCAGGGCACACAGGGACAGACAACTCATTCGCTCATTCACACCTATGGACAATTTGGACCGGCCAATTCACCTGAAATGCATGTTTTTGGAACGTGGGAGGAAACCGGAGTGCCCGGAGGAAACCCACGCAAGCACGGGGAGAACATACAAACTCCGCACAGGAAGTCTGGAGCTGGATTTGAACCCACGACAGGTTCCCATGACATGAACAGTGCCGCACATGTTGCACCCATCAAAATACCGTAAATTCCGGACTATAAGCCGCTACTTTTTTCTTAAACCTTCAACCCTGCGGCTTATTCAGTGATGCGGCCAATTTATGTAATTTTTCTAACGGCCGCCAGTGGCGATCGAGTACAAGAGGTAAGATTTAGACCGGTGGAGTATATGCGCCGAAGAAGACTGCAACTTCTTAGCTTGTGCACAAATTAAATTAGCGCAGACATCCTCATCATGCAAATTGCCAAAAGAAAGGCACATGACGTAGCTTTCAAGCTAAAAGCAAACGGGCAGTCCGATAGAGAAGGAAACAGAACTATGCACGTAAACGTCACTTTGCGAGCGTGTTGCTAGCATGTTTTTGAATTAGGGAGCGTGGGACGACGTCCATATGACAAAGTCTCTTTCCCATATTGGGGAAGACGACTTTGATGACGTCAGTTTCAAGGAGGAAGATGAGGACGGTTTACCGTAGTTTCTACAAGTGCGGTATGTTTTTTTAACAGGCTTGTTTGCTGTGTTGCAAGCGTGTTGCTAGTAGCGTTTTGCTACCCTTCACAGGCACGGTTTGGGATGAAAGCTATATTATTATTAAAGCTTTGAAAACTCTCTCGGTGTACCGTCTTTCTTTGTAAATATGTGTAACCGATGTATATTATGTATTTGCACCTGTATATTTTTGTAATGTATTTATTTCAGACACTTATTCTGAAATGTTTTGCGAATTAAAAAAGAAGGGCGGAGCAAACGCGGGCTGACGGGAAGTGGGGTAAAGGTGAGTGAGACTTGTGGTCGCAGCGGACAATAGTGGATATATATTTTTCCCACCCTGATCTTTGGAAATATAGACTTTTTTTTCTTTGGATTAGTTCCAACGGGTACCCGGACTCTACAGGTCTGCATCAAACGTTAAGTACCGGTATCATTTTCTGTTCATTTTGCCGGCTGTGGTATTTGGACTGTGTACTTTATATTTAGTTACAATATCGGGACTCAAAGCCGGGTATGGGCTAATTTTGTGATTGTGTTACATGTTTTAATGTGGGCGCATGCGGCTTATATACAGGTGCGGCTTGTGTAAGTACAAAATCGTTTTTCCTCTAAAAATGTGGTGGGTGCGGCTTATAATCAAGTGCGCTCTATAGTCCGGAATTTACGCTATTGTTATTTATTTGACAAAATAATTATATAATTCAAATTTTTACTACAATGTGTTTCATATCAATTTTCTAATTTATTTTTTAAATAGGAAAATATTATTTTGTTTATTTATTTCTAACTGATTTACAAGGGTTACAAGTATGACATGATGGAATTCGATTTTAAAGATACATTGCGGAGGTTGTCAGTTCCTTACTCATGACTGCTCCCACTGGCCTAAAGCATGAAATGCAAGCTGGCATAAACACTAGAAGTTTAAAAATCAGGTATCTAAGAAAGCAGTAGAAGACGCAAGGAATCTTCATGTGAAAGCACCAGTTTTGGAAAAAAAAGCAGTATCACCATCTTTTACAGAAAAGTGTGTTATCATTTCTCTAATCCAATTTCTAAAGAAAGCCAGTAACCCCTTCACAAGAACCTTTGAGATTTTAAGAGATTTTTAAGATGGTGTAAAACAGGATGATGAGATTTATATCTCATAAGAAAATAAGTCTTTGATAGAAACGCCTGAAATTAAAATGTTCTTCATTAAATTTTTTGAATTAAAAACATTGTTGAAGTCTTATAGTCGAGTGGACTAAGAGGAACTTTTGATTATTATTGAGTGGGAGTTAAATACATGCAATGAGAGTATATTTTTTAGTATATTGAACGAATAAATTCCAAGATTTATCAAAAAGTCATCCAGACACTTACAAAACCCAGTAAAAGAGGCAGGTGACATGTTTTACTCTGCTTTAATTACAAAAAAAGTTACGTAAAATGCTATGTAAAATTCTCCAAATCCGGTAAAAAAAAAAGATACGTTTAGGCTTGAAGGGAGTGTCGCAGACCTGAGCGCAGGTGGATGAAGGACAAGCTGCAAGTGTCACTTTTAATGTTAAATGACTGCCAGCGTCATCACCAGAAGACTGTTAAGGAGGCTAAAAGAGAACACCTATCAAATACTATTGTGTCTTTTTGCCATAAACCATGTGATTTTTAAGTCTATTGGCTCTGTTCTTAATGCTCTTCAACCTGTCTCCTTGGAAGCATCAACTCAAATGTGTAACAACTTTCTGCGTTTATTTATTGACAAGGTTCTTAATACAATGGCCATCCTGCCACTGACCTCCGTTTCTGTCAATTGCGCAGGCGTAGTCTGTTAGTTTAAGCCTGATACTAGAAGATGTGGTTTGCCATATGAAGCCTTCAGGTTCACGTAATGATTTTTATCCCTTCTCGTTTTTTAAAGGAGGTTTTTCCCAGAATCGAGCAGTCAGTTCTGGCCATTATTAACATCAGTCTTTCTCCTGGTGTTGTCCCAGCTAGTTTTAAATATGCAGTAGTATAGCCACCTCTTAAAAAACCTGGCCTGGACGGAACTGTTTTGGCTAACTTTTGGCCCATCTCCAAGTTGCCCTTTATCTTATCTTGGAGCAAAGTATGTATGCTCAACTACAGTACTTTATGAATGAGCATGATGTTCAAGAAGTTTTCCAGCCAGGTTTTAGGTTTTCACATGGTACGGAGTCAGCACTCCTCAAGGTTTTTAATGATATCCTTATCTAGCTGACAGAACTATGGGCGAAAGCTTTGCTGATTTAAAATCTTCCCCAACCCCTTGGTCTTTTGGGGCTCCACAATTCTAGGACCACTCCTCTTTTCTTTGTATTAACTCCCGCTGGGCTTCATTCTCAGAAAGCATGGCATCCTTTTCATTGTTACGCTGATAACAGTCAGATATACAGGTATGTGCCATTAAATTACAAAGATGCACCTTCAATTAAACATCAACTGTACTTTCTTGTCTCCATGACATCAAAGCCTAGATTGCCCTAAACTCTTAAAACTTTAATGAAAAGAAATCTAAGTGATGGTCTTTGGTCCCAGTGGCTCCAATGCACCCCCGCCTATTGACATGGGCCCCTTGGCACTGAATGTGAAGCTAACTGTTCTAAACTTGGGTTTTAAGATGAACACTGACTTTAAAGTAGATAAAAAAGTGCAGTAGTGATGTCAAACTTATTCCATCTAAGGAAGTTAATGCACTGTATTATGGAATCAGGCAGTCTTACATCACACTCCTACACCTTGTCCAAAATGCTGCTGCTCAACTTTTAACTGGCACACATAAGAAAGAGTATCTTACACCGGTTCTGGCTTTCATTCACTGGCTGCCTGTGCATTTCAGGGTTCATTTTCAGATTATTTAAGCTGTTTTTAAAACTTGAAATGGCCGTGGTCCTTCCGTGCTTCAGTCATGTTCCCACTCGGTGCCTCGTTTTAGTTGATCAGCTGCTCCTGAAGGAACAGAGGTCTAAAGAGAACCTCAGAAGGGATAGAGCCTTTTCTATTTCGGTTCCCAAACTTTGCCATTGCTCTTTAGACAGGCAACCTCACTGTCCCTTTTTAAAACCAGTCTTCAAACCCATTTTTATTCATTGGCTTTTGACCCAACACAAGACTTTGCTCCTGTTGTTATTTTCTATACTCTTAAATGGTTTTTATTGTTTTATGATCTATTTAAGGTTTTTGTGAACTAAATTTTTTTGTGTCTTAGGGTGTCGTTGTTTTGAAATGCTTTATAAAGTTGAGTTGAGTTTCAGTTTGAATAAATAAAAGAAAACCCATAACAAGAAAGAAGAGCATCAAGATTTAGGCTATGTTATATTCCAGAAAAAAATAGCAGTTCTTGGAAAAGTGCATAGCCTGCACAACGTCAACTTGATGGACCAACTTCCCTGCCTGCGTGGGTGATTGACTGGTGACCAGTCCAGGGTGTTGCAGTCGATTGGACAGTCAGCCGGGATATAATTAGCACTTGATTGCTACCCTAAGTTTAGCAGAGCGTGCTCGAGTGTTCTCTTCAACATCCCCCCTTTGTGGGGTGATCACTTTTTTATGCAAAAGATTCCAGGTTGCACCCGCTCCATTGTTTTTTGTCTGAACTGACATTTCCTTTCTTTTGACTTGCTTTCCCATGCCAAAATGATGTTGCTCTATATGAGACAAATCACCTCCCTGCAGGAAGCGTTTGACCACCCGGTCCTCTAGAGAGTGGAATGTGATGACACAGAGCCGCCCCCCAGATCGTAGTGCTTTTTGAGCAGAGCGTAAGCCAGCGAGAAGTTGGTTCAACTCGTCATTCACCAGGATGCGCAGAGCCTGGAATGTCTTGGTGGCCACATGTGCAGGCCTGTGAAGTCGATCTTTACGAGCATAGATAGCAGCTGCAGGAAAAGATCCTAAAAAAGAAAAAAAAGGACAAATTGTAATGTCTACACCAGGACAATTTAGGGTTTCATTGGGCTAAATTTTTATCAGCTGCAGGGGTTGGCAGGGAAGAGTCCCTGTCACTGCTCCGCCACCAGGAAACATTCTCGCGATTAAATGAGCAAAAACGTTGACGATTGGTGGTTCCTAGCTGACAACCATGAAGCTGAGCCATGGGCACCAGGGAAGGTGCGACTTGCAGCAATAATAAGCAGGAAACACCAAATACCTGTACTTTGAGTAACAAGTCTAATCTTATTGCAAACAATGTTCCCCACGTTGTTATCATTTACAATAGACTATTCTATTCTAAAGACAGCTCAGGAAAGCTCATCACCAGTATCAGCTCGTCCCAGTTAACAAGTGAGTTTACCGCACCCGTGTTGCTTTTTTTTCGCACAACAGCAAGCTCGCGTGCCCCCCCAACCTTTCTTTATGTTCTGTATGATTGACAGGCGCCCCGGACGCGGCATGGGGAAGAAACCTCCTGGCTAGTGGAGTGGGGCGTGACCAGTGGACATTGAAGCAACGTGGATCCACGCCTCAGCCAAACCTGTCCCTGTTCTGCATTTGAACCGCCGTTGAAAACGAAACCCACCTGCTGGGTACAACACCTTCCTCGTGCCTTCGGTCCAGGATGGGGCTTTAAAGTCATTTCATCAACATCTTATTTATCTTATTAATGCTTTTTTATTTTTATTTAATATTTGAATGTGTTGAGAGTGATTAGTAAGATGTCTTTTATAGCTATTCAGGTGTACAGATATGCTCTGACTGGCTCCAGAAATCCCCCCCTTCAATTTCTGCTACAGAAACTTCACCCCTTGCATTCCGTCTGCAGACCCCGGTATCACACCCTCACCTCACAAGTCTTTTTTTTCTAACTTGGTTACTCTTTTGTTGATTGGATTATTGGAGCTGACTGACGAAACATCCATTTTAACTACTGAAATTTATGGCTGTGTTGACATGTCATGATAGGAAGACGTGTTTTGATTCCTGGTAATAAAATGTTTAGTTTGGGACATTTACCAACAGGCGTACGAAAAAGAAAACTAACCGTTGACAACCACATTTAAGTCTTCTTTTTGTTAATTACACCAAATTCTGCATGCAATACCAAGCGGGACCGCAAGGAAGGAACTCAAAGGGGGAGGTCCGCCTTCTTGGGTTGATTAAAGTCACGTCAGCTATAAAAGGTGAGGGCACACACCCCCAGTCTCTTATTGTCCAGACGAAGGACGCCTGAGCGTTGGCTCCCAACCATGGGCCGACCCCCCTCTACATGTCGAAATCTTTAGATCACCCGTGTTTCCCAAAATGCTTTCTTCCCCTGGCCAAGACGTGACCCACAAACCCGCCTCATTCATTAAGGTAACTCTCCTCTCATCAGCTACACCGCTTATCCTCAGTAGGGTCGCGGGGGTGCTGGAGCCCATCGCAGCAATCATCGGGCAGTGGGCAGGGGACACCCTGAACTGGTTGCCAGCCAATCGCAGGGCACACGGGGACAGACAACTCACTCGCTCATTCACACCTACAGTAGATCGGCCAATTCACCTGAAATGCATGTTTTTTGGAATGTGGGAGGAAACCGGAGTGCCCGGAGGAAACCCACGCAAGCACGGGGAGAACATACAAACTCCGCACAGAAAGTCTGGAGCTGGATTTGAACCCACGCAGGAGGTTCCCAAGACATGAACTGTGCCGCAAATGCGCTAACCACTGCGTGACCAGTCCAGTGGTTAGCGCATGTGCTCAAAATGAACAAAATGCTGTCTAGTTTTTGGATAGTTGTGGAGCTTCTCGAATTAGGCACATTACAGAATCCTGTGTTTTTTAAGAAATAACAACGTTGCCGTCTCTATTCAACTCCAACTCCCTTTATCCCAGTTTCTTTTTTTTTTTTGATAATTAGAAATGCGAGTTTCTCTTGTCAACAACATCCTTTGTTCTTTCTTTTGATTTAATGTTCTTTGTCATTCAAAAAAACGTACATTGTAAGAATCAAACCACGTTGCATTATTTATTTGTATGACTATATTACTTGTCTTTTGGACTGACCAATCATTGTCCACATCCATGAACTGTAAAATCGATAATACAGAGCTAAAAATACAGTATTTTTTTGAGAATTTCTTCCTTCTTGATACGAAAGAAACTGAAGTGATTATTTTGGTAACTAATTTGGGTGGGAAATCATGAACACCACCTGCTGGCCAAATTGGTAACCACTGAAATTAGATTGTGAACCAAAAAAAATAAATTTAAAGCAATTTTTTTCTACAGTGGGTTATCTTGATTCGGGAGGCCCGGAACTAATTAACTGGTTATTTAGTCATTTCTTATGGGGAAATTCATTCCGAAATATGATCAATTCTAGATACGAGCTCAACAACAACAAAAAAACATAAAATTCATAAGTTCTCTCCCACTTTTGTTACCGAGGGGCGTGGGTAAGCCGCTCCCAAGCTGACTATGTGTAAAAAGGGGCTTGTGTTATTCACTTTTCCACGCTATTCTACTCTTTCGTGAACACATTTTGCGAGAAAAAGAGGTAAAATTGAGTAGAAGGGGGAGTAATCAGATTTATCCTTTGACACTGCCCCCAACACGCCAATCCGAAATGATTTAAGCATTTCAGACCCTGATGTGGAGGGCAACTCAGTTAAATAAATACTTGTCTTCAACACTGTTCCAATACTTAAGTATCTCATTAATGCAGCATAAATCAAGAAATGACAGCAACAAATATAAAACCATTGAATATGTAGAGGGCATTTTAAAAAAGGAAATGAGAGAAGAGCAGCCGGACTGAGCTGTAGGTGCATTCAGGCCACCAGAGCTACAATGCAGAGCAGATGGACAACAGACATGCTGTTGACTCTTAAATGTCTCACTAAAATACTTAAGGCAAAGGAACCAAAAGTTTGTATTTCAAACCCTGTTCATATTTCAATTTTTTTTGTTGCCTGGACGATCAGACTCAGCTATCGGTATACAGTTAGCTTGCATATTTTCAGGCATTTATACATCTATCAACAATATCAGTGAGCCTTGTTGAATTGAAACGTCCTGTTATGTATCAAGACAACAAAATATTTTGTAATGAATTCTGTGATAAATTGAAGAACGTCGGTAGTATTTTAATGTAATAACTGCAATCTGTATTTTGGTTATACCTACGGTAAATTCCGGGCTACGAGACGCTACTTTTTTGCTTAACACTGTGCGGCTTATTTTTTATTATGGAAACATTTATGAAGCCCTTCTAAGGAGAAATTAGTGCATGTTTTTAAAAACATAATTAATGTAATGCATAAAAGGAGTAAAGGTGTATGGGAATGAGTGGAGAGGTGTTGTAAAAGGATAGTGGGATGTCTAGACTTATTCTAAGGCACAGGTGCCAAACAGGCGGCCCGCGGGCCAGATCAGGCACGCTAAGGGATTGAATCCGGCCCGCGAGACAACACTCAAAGAAGCGCAAGAGAAAAACAGGCTGCAGGTTGAAATATGTCAACTTGATGTTGCCAAAGCCAGGTGCCTCTCACAAAGACACTGTACTTGTATTTATTTATTTATTTATCTCTCTCTCTCTCTCTCTCTCTCTCTCTCTCTCTCTCTCTCTCTCTCTCTGTCTCTGTCTCTTTCGCTCTATGTGTCTCTCTTTTTCTCTTCCTTTGTTGCTCTTTGTCTCTTTCTCTCTGAATCTTTTAACATCTTTTGCTCTAACTTCCTTTTTTCTTTTCTCTTTCTCTCTTCATTCCCTTCGCGCTTTCTTTTCTCTTTTCTCTCCTGTCTTTCTATTTCTCTTTAGATTTATTTCTTCCTCTCCCTTTCTTTTCCCCCCTCTCACAACTTTTTATCGTTTGTTTCACACACTCTCTCTCTTTTTCTTTCTTTGTCCCGCCCTCTCTCATTTTCCCTCCCTCTTTCTCTTATTTCTTTATCTCTCTTTTTCTTTCTCTTTAATCTACTAGTCCGGGCCCCGACAGAATTTTTGTTCTATTGTGTGGCCCTCGAGTTAAAATGAGTTTGACACCCCTGTTCTAAGGGATGGGCAGGGCACCTGTATGATGCGGCAGGGGTAAACCAGTGAAAGCTGTCGGGCCCTGCTGTTGAACAGAAGAGTGTGTTGTGTCACCTTGACCCGGGTGACAATGGCCGCTTTCTTGTGTCCCGTTTCATCTGGAGGGACGAAAGCATGACCGACTTGGGTGCCGAGGCGCCTAACTTGTTTGGGTGTTTGGGCATTTGGGTTGGCCACGGTCCACAAATGCTTGTGTGTGTTTTTTTTGCTATTTTTCCATTTTCTTATTTTCTTTGTTTTTGTATGTGTTTGTCTTGCTGTTGGTCACCACTCTTGAGGGATATTACCAGGGTAAATAGATGAGTAGAATAGAAAGGAGTAAAGCGGGAGGTTTAACAGTAATTAATTTTTTATTTACTCAGTACGTTTAAACTTGATTAACCAAAAATCAAGTCCTCAACTCATATATCAGAATTGAACAGCAGTGGAAGTTACCTACAAACGCTACACTTCTCTTTCAGTGTCAATGTCAGGTCATTGGAGTTTACTTTAATCCCTGAGGAACAATAACAAGCAAATACAATTTGGTGGGTAACTGTTGTAACCGCCGATGACAAAAACGTAGTAATAAATGTGTTGATTCTCATTTAATAATTGTTATTGATTTATTACTTCTTTCTGTGATAAGTTTTGGGGTTCTGGAAAAATGTATGAAACAGTTTTAGATATTTGTATTTTCTTTATTTTCATGTTCATAGTCCTTGCTTTCTCCTTAGTTTATTTAGTAAGCCCCTACTGAAGGAAACCTTATGAGTAAATATGAGAGCAAATATAGTTTGTGATGCAGGGTACACAAGGACACTATTTTGATATAAAGGGATATATAACACGTTTAAGAGAAACTGCAATAAATAGAAGTGAGTGATGTGGCATTTTTCCCCTCCTGCACTAAACAGCCTAAGGTGTGAGTCACACTACAATCAATACAATCCTTGCAGAGACCAAGCCCAAGTCTCGCTTCTCCAAGTCTTTATATATGAGGTTTATATATGAGGTTTATATATATATTATATATACAGGGTTCGATAGGGTTACTTTAACTGGATTACTTTCAATTACTTTTGGATTACTCCAATACCAAATATGCTAATAAAAGACAAAAGAAACTAAATATGAATAAAAATACTAAATTTTGTGCAGGCTTGGGGAATAACGGAATACATGGAACGGCAAAAATGATGTTGGCAAGCTTTTTGGGTTTATTTTCATTTTGTTTCTGTCGCATTTTATGTTAGTTTTGCCAGAGATCAAAGAGATCAAAGCCAGGAGAGAAAGTTTACCACATGTTGTGAGTCATAATTTTATTCATATTTAGTTTCTTTTATTAGCATATTTGGTATTGGAGTAATCCAAAAGTAATTTAAAGTAATCCAGTTAAAGTAACCCTACCCAACCTTGCGTATATATATATCTGTGAGTGTGGGGGGGGGGTCACTTAGAAATGTACTTATTTTTTAATTAAAAACACTTCTTTTGATGAAGATAACACAAAACTAATGAAAATACAAACCATACATTGCTCACATTGTAAATTACTATTTCAGCTTAAAATGCAATATCTACTCAGGTGTACAAGAGGCCCATTTCCAGCAACCAATACTCAAGTGTTCTAAACATCGTGTTAACTACTTGCGTTACAAGGCTAATAGATGTTTAGAAAACCCCTGTGCAAAATGTTAGCAAAGCTGAAAAACGTTGAGCTGGTTACAGAAGGTATAAAACTGACCTCCGTTTAATCTAGTCGAGTAATTGAAGCATCACTATTGTTGGTGTGGATAAACTTTCAAAATGGTAAGAAAAATAACTTTTGTTTGAAACTCAACAGTCTATTTTTGTTCTAAGAAATGGAGGCTATTATTTGCGAGCAGTTTCTAAGAAACTGAAGATCTCCTACAATGGTGTGTAGTATTCCCTCCAAAGAACAGCAAAAACAGACTATAGCAAAAGTAATATTAGAAGTGGCAAGGTGACACGTACATTCAGGTCTCTAGTTTGAGAAAAAGACACTTTAAAGGTCCTCAAGTAGCAGCTCGGTTAGATAGTACCTGCAAAACACCAGTCTCATAATCTCCAAAATGCCGGCCTTCAAGGAAGAGAGGCAAAGAAAAAGCCATATCTGAGACTGGCCAACAAAAGGAAGAGATTGATATGGGCACTAGAACGCAGAACTCATTTGATAAATTAAAGTGTGACTTTATCATGGAAAACACTACATTTATCTGGGTCCCCCAAACTTTTGAACGGTAGTGTCGCTAGCCGAAAAATCTGACGCAAGTACTGCAAACACTAAAAGGAGTGGCCATGTTGTTTTTCACAATGTGATTCTTGACTGCAAGGATGATGTGTGAGACACATGCGCCGTCGTACCACTGCAGATTTGTCAATGTGACATTTTATTCATAAGTGCAAGGTCACAGCTCTTATGCCCACCTTATGCCAACAAATGAAAATGCGATGTGTTTGTAAGTAAGCTACTGATTTGAAAACGGTAAAACATCGTCGATAAACATTCAGTGTACTTAAAATGTATGGATCTTCTTTGTCCCAGGGTTCGTACACATTTTTCATGACCAAATTCAAGCACTTTTCAAGGACTTTTTAAGCCAATTTTAAAATTCCTCTAGCACAATAAAAAAGAAAAATTTGGTTGTGAATCATATACACAAAAATATGAGCGATTTACTTACGTAATTTGTGGTCTTGTGAGTGCATTTATTAAGACATGTTTGTTGGATATTGAGTAAATCCACATATTTACATATTATTTCTTTTTAAACTATTCTATATAATTACCTTGTATTATACACTACAATATCTTTTTTTTACTTTATTCTTTTAAATCTATTATTTTATCATTATTGAGTGTTCGCGTGTCAAATGATTTCTTGTATATATCATGTTTATGGTTTATACTGGCTGAATAAATAAATAAATACAATACAAGAATATATATTCTTTGAGACAAATCTCTCCCCATATACGGTCGATGTTGGGGAAAACTTACTATATGTAGTTTGCAATTTCAGTAGACTTGTTGAGAAAAATGGCAACAATTTCAAGCGTTTACAAGCACTTCACCCAAAAGTCAAGCGTTTTTCCATCCCAACAGTAAAATTCATATATTTTCAAGCACCCGTACAAACCCTGTTGTTTGTTGTAGAAAAATACCTTATAGCCCTTTTTTTCTAAACTTGCCATTTTGTTGCTATGGTGCAGATAATTATTCAA
This sequence comes from Urocampus carinirostris, assembly GCF_059441175.1. NCBI lineage: Eukaryota > Metazoa > Chordata > Actinopteri > Syngnathiformes > Syngnathidae > Urocampus > Urocampus carinirostris. Next base: position 13,910,157 of record NC_142352.1, read on the forward strand.
AAATAGGAGTAACCATGTAGCTTTTAGTAAACAGCAGTACATTGCAGGACAGGATAAGTGAACATGGTTGATATGGTGTTTCATTTACTGGGAGGAAAAAAAATATTTTCTACATGAAAAAAAGCAATACAATGAAAGAAGAAAAACTCAGCAAGAGTAGTCAGACAAACAATTCTGAATTGCATGTTGTTTATACAACTCACAGTTCAAGCAGGTGCAGCTGCACTGGGCAAACCTCATAAATGTGTTATTTCCCCTTATATGACATATTTTTCGTGTCAGCGTTTATGATTGATCATAGAGAACCCGCCCCACCTTTGCAGGTATTACTCGCATCAATATAGACCTATTTGGATTGTTTCAAACAAGCAGAGGCAGTGATTTTCTGTTGCTCTTCAAAAAAGATCAGACGGCTGCTCTTACCCACACCTGTTCTCCCAGGGTGATGCTGACGCACATGCTGCTCTGTGCAATAACTACTGACTACAATGTTTCACTCATTCAGCACCTCAAATCTTGGAGGCACACGAACAAAAAGGAATAAATATCATTGAAGACAAATATTGCCGACCAATGACGTGTGCTGTGTGTAAGCTAACACAAATGTAAGAATAGGGAGATGTATCTATTTGCATGACAGTGAAATACCACTTTGAATAAATGACAGACATTATGTTTAAATGTAATATAATGTCACAAGTCATTATTTTTTTTAGGATTCGTACACCTTTTTTTGTTGCCAAATTCAAGCACTTTTTCAGGACTTTAGCCAATTTTCCAATTTTTCTAGTGACGTTAGAAGAAATATGGTGTCAACCATTTACAGTGGAACCTCGGTTTTCGAACGCCTCTCAGTTCGAACAAATCGGTTCTCGACCAAAAATTTTGAGAAATTCTTGCTTCGCTTTTCGTTCAAAAAATCGGAGTTCGAACGCCGGTTCGCTAGGGGCGACGCTGAGCAGCGTACGAGTGTAGATTGCCCCCCCCCCCTCGTGAAGAACTGTTGTCACGGCAACGCGCACTCCTTTTCTGTTTTAGTTTTTCAAAAGCGGTAAAGGGAGTGTTTTAACCCCTAATTATGCCTCGGAAGAAGGTTGGTGCAAGCAGCAAAGTTGCTACATGTGAAAAAAGAGGAGTAGTGCGTACAACTATTGCATTTAAGAAAGAAATAATAGCAAAATATGAAGAAGGTGGGCGAGTTTCCCTTCTTTCAGGAATACAGCATGGCTTCTGCCGACCGGTAAGAAATCCTATTCATAATTATTTTCTTTATCCTTTAACCGCTCACCACTTGTTGTGGAGACCCGGGTGCTAAATGACGTGTAAACGACCTGATTTTTTAATTTTTACACGTTCATGTTAGCGTAATCTTTCGTACGGAAAATTATGCTAACGCGAATGTACGATTATCCTGGGTTAACTTTACGTTAAATATTCAAGATAAACATTCGGGGTGTAGGAACGGATTAAAACAATTTTACATTACTTTTAATGGGAAAAAAACGGCTTCGGTGATCGTACAAATCGGTTTTCGTACAAAGAAATGGAACGGATTATGGTCGAGAACCGAGGTTCCACTGTATTTGCAGTACGACTTACATATGCAATTTTCAATCTAATGTGTGCATTTATCAAGACATTGTCATGATTACAGATGAGAATCACCTGTGCCTGCTCATTTGGCGCCAACCGTTGCGGGCTCTGATTGGCTCCCTGTCCCCATTTAAACCCAGTCATGTCAATCCCCTGTTGTCAGTTCGTCTGCGAACCTCTGTTTTTACAAGGCAAGCCTTTTTTGACCCTGACTCCCGCCTGTCCCGTTTTTGCTCCCGTTTGTCTCCGGCTACGACTCGTTTTGATCCCGACCACATCTGCTCTCCCGTACCGACTTACGACCCGTTTTGATCCCGACCAAGTCTGCTCTCCCGTCCCGACTTACGACCCGTTTTTTATCCCGACCATGGCTTCTTTCCCGTCCCGGCTTACGACCCATTTCTGACCCCAACCACGACCTGCTTTTCCATTCCTGACAACGCCATCGCCCGCAACGGATGATTCACTTCCGTATTCGGATCACAATCTGATTGCGAGAGCGACTTGCGTCCCATGTCCAGCAAGCATCAGATCGCGGGCGCTGCCCTTCCTCTTTCTTTCAATAAAATTGCGAGAAAACGTTACGCGATTGGGTCTACCCTGTGTCCTGGTTGTGACAGACATATGACATTTAGATCTTAAGTGAATTGCAAATATATTGGGTTTTGGGTGTAAAAATGACATAATTGCAGGAAGTTCTTCCCACTACATTTTACCACGCTACCCTCATTTCTGCATGGCCCATTATAAATGTCCATAATTGATGCCTAATCCCTGCACCAATACACATTTTTAGAGCCCTGTTCAGGTATTGCATGCACCTGTCGTCTTCGTGTCCTGTAAGGGGCGATGACGTTTATAAGGTAATGCCGTACAAACTAATGCCAGTTGCATTTAATCACAAGGGAGACAGAAACACAATGGCAAAGCCCCGGGAGAGCAATGCAGGCGTCATTTTAAAAGGAGACTTGTTGACATACATCGCAACAATTTCAAGCATTTAGAAGCACTTCACCCAAAACTCAAGCACTTTTCAATCCTTAAAAACAAAAACATTAGAATTAAAGCACATCCCAGCACCTGTGTAAACCATGTAAAAGAACAGAAAAACTCAAAAAATCATGCCAAAGACAGTTGAGTGGGTGACCAGTATCACTGCTCAAGGATTCTCCAATTCTCCAATTTCCCTTTGGGGGAAAAGGGGTTTTGAACACAACTTGTAGTTTATTCTGTTACAGCAGGGGAGTCAAACTTGTCTGTGGGCCAGAGCAGGCCTGCCAAAGGATGGAATCTGACCCTGGAGACAATGCTGAGAGAGGCACTAGAGCAAAACAAGCATCAATGACCTGTAGTTCTAACTATGTCCAAAGGATGTCACCAAAACCAGGTGCCACTCACTGAGCAACCCACCCACTGCAGCTAAATTTGATGACTACCATTTATCAAACGGAGGTCATTTAAGGAAACCCGGACACACTATTTAGGGCAATATAATTGCATTCTCTTGTAGTGGATAGATGTCTCTATAAACCGCAACATTTGCTACTAAACTATGCTTTTTATCCCCAGTGAAATTATCAGTTCGCATTTGGATTAAATTCAAAATCAAAAAAATAACACTTGAATTATTTGTGAAACATTGTATGCAACATGATTAATTACTGCACCCCAGAGTCAACATTTAATGAAAACTTGAAAGAGAAAAACAAGAACAGAGACTGTCAGGGTAGATAAGCATAAATATTTAGAAAGTAATGCTTAGGGACTGGCCTAAATGATAAAAACAGTACAATTTTTTTTTTTTTAAATTCAAGAATAGTATATCGTAACAGCAGTGCAATGAAACGAAGTGCATAATTTAGCAAGAACAAAAAAGAAAACATTTCGCAGAAACAAAAACAATTCTCAAATCAGTCGCAAGATGAATATTTTCACAGTTTTTGGCGCTTGTTTATTGAATGTTATTATTTTCGCTATAAAGTTTGAGTTTCCCTGGGTTAAATAGACTGCAGTGGAAATGATTTCCATTGTTGTTTTCCTTTTGTTTCTTTACAAATGGACAGTTGGCAAACACTACAAAAACAACAAAAAATAGTGAAGGAGAAAAAATATCAAGGGGTAAACAACTTAATAATAATTTTATAATCCAAACTCTTATTTCAAAATCATAATTGAATTGTGAGCCTCTGAAAGACCCCCAACCATACAGTTGAGGCACACTTTTCATGCCATCAATTTACTCGTCTCGTCCCTGTGAGTGTTTTTTCTAGCATGTGGCCCCTGAGCTAAAATGACTCCGACACTCCTGGGTTACAGCTTTCAATAAAGCGCCATAACAAATGTTTTTAAGGTTTTGCTACCTGCTATCACACTCGCGAGCTGCTGCGTCCGGGTAATGGGCTGGATGCGGCGGGCCTCCACAATGGCAGAAGCGATTTTTCTGGCATGTCTCTCCTCGCCATATGTAGTGAGGATAGAAGCAAGAGCTTGTTGATCTAGGGTATTTACCACGTCAGCAGCACAGGGCATGTCGGCGAACCTACGCACAAAGGTAGAATCAATGAAAATCCGTGACGTCACGTCCTTTCTAACAGCAGTGAAGTTGGAAGACACACAACAAAACCTTTAGGGCAAATGGTCCTTACGAAATAAGTTTATGCAGGATAAAAATTATATATTGGGATAAGGTTATGTTTGACATGTAAAGGGCAGATTTTCAAATGTATCTACTCATGAGAAGCATGGCGATCGCGAAATGATAAATGCTTTCATTTTATAATATGAGCTTTTACAAACGTTTACGTTTGCAAATTGTTCACATTGATAACTAGCTGGAGAAAAGCATTTGTCTTATTTTTCAGCAATAGACCCAAAGTATTAATTTCCTGAGGTGAAATCTTACATCCAATGGCAGATGTTCTTAACCTATTTCAAGTGGAATTTTCTTATTTCAATATATTCTAAACGTATCAATATTTTATCTTTGAAAGCTTTTTAAAACTGGAAAAATTTGACGGCATTAGCTCAGGAGGTAGAGCGCTCGTCTTGGGATCTAGAGGTCGCAGGTTCGATTCCCGGCTCCTCCGTGTTATATGTCGAAGTGTCCTAGGGCAAGACACTGAATCCCTAATGTCCCCAAATAAGCAGGTCGGCGCCTTGCATGGCTGCATGGCCGCTATTGGTGTGGGAGTGTGTGTGTGAATGGGTAAGTGTGAAGCACATTGTAAAGGTATTTGACTTGAAAAGCGCTATATAAATGCAGACCATTTACCATTTACTCAAAATAAGCATACCTGTTTACGATGGAAGATTCCAGATTGTTTTGCTCGGTTCAAGTACAGACGCTCCCCTACTTACGAACATTTGTCTTACGAAAAACGGTAGATACGAACATTTTTTTCGGGAAGTTGAAAAATATCCGGACATTACTGTATGTTAGATTCTGTATTGTGTGCATTTTTCCGAGCACAGGACAGTACTGTCGTGCTGCTTTCTGCTGAAGAAATCCGGCTTCCTCTTCTCAGTTCATTTGTCAACATTCTATACTGTATCTACAGCTCGCTAAGAACTTTGACATTTTTATTGTTTAATATCTCGTGCATCCACTTAATATGGTTGGTGTAAAGTGTAAAGAAGAGGCGAGCCGTTTCTTTTGATATGAAAGAGGAATAAGAAAGATTGACGCGGTTGAGAAAATGGTTGGATCGCTTTTTTTTCGTCCACTCTCTAACATGGAGGAGGACCTCTTGAAGCCCATCTTCCAAAACTAAGTTAAACCTCACTTTATCTTTAAAAAGCATATCATATTATGAAATATTTATTTTATAGTACGAAACAACAAAGGTTACTTTTAGCCTTAAACATACTTATATAAACCTTAAACATACTTACAAACAAATTCAACTTACGAACGATCGTCCGGAACTTGTAAGTAGGGCAGCGTCTGTATAACTTTTTTCAATTTGTGTGACAATAATTCTTGAGGTTAAATATCTGTTAAAGTGATCACTTGCTGTATCGCAGTTTACTTTTTCGGGGCTACGATACTTCGCAGATTTTTGCGCATTGTGTTCTGCATCAGACAACACACACCAAATGCTATTATGGGGTCAGGTTAAGCAGGGCTTTGTGTGTGTGCGTGTGTGTGTGACCGTGACTGTCTGTGGCGGGGGCACATCTGTCTGTTAGGCTGGTGTATGCAAACAGCAAGGCGGGCGCACGAGTCAACGTATCCACCAAAACAAACTGCGAACAACTGTGATATCTAATATTTTAGCAGCTCGTTATATCGAAAAGAAAGTCATGAAACTTATCTGACTCTGAAGAAAGTCAGATGAGCGCGAAAAATGCTGATCACCACCAGGTGCTCTGTGGATTGTTAACGGATCTGGAAGGAGACTGAGGCAGTGTCGGGAGAGGATGCAATATCAGGTCTGCAGGTCCGGCCTACTGCTACAGGTATGTAGCAACTCAGACAAGCCACCTATACAGAGTCTGTATCTCACAAGCGCCAGATCTATTATCATTAATCAGTAAAAATGTCTGTGTTCAGTGCGATACACCAGAATCCGAGAAATTGTTGAATATGATGAAAACAATAAGAAAATATTTCACCTTTGTCCATCCATCCTCATGTCCAGGGGCCCATCCTTGCTAAGTGAGAAGCCTCTTTCCGCTTGGTCCATCTGCATGGAAGAACAACCAGCATCCAACAGGACAGCATCAATGCTGCCCACTATCACGTTGATGCTGGAAAGCAGAGCTTCGAGATCACTGAATCGTCCAAGTAAAGGTTTGACTCTGCCACTGGTGAGAGAAAAATGGCAACAGATAATTTTTGGAATCTTTTAATTATTTCAAAGTTTTTTTTTTCTATGCGTATTTTAGCCACTATGTCGAAATCATTTCCATTATTTCAAACAGTTCACACTTTGTCAAAAGGACTCATGACTGGTTCACTGCTTTGCAGAAAAACACCAAAAGATAAGACCATGTTCTACAATTTGGTTCTCATTAGGTACCCTCTTCTTTAAAATTCTATTTACCGACTATAAGTCCATGTAAAAAATATGAGTTACTTATTTTCTTATTTAAAGTGACTGTGTGTCATAGTTTACCAACAGTGGTTGCTGTATCAGAGAATCGAGGCCAAAGTGCTAACAAATCAGTCACTCTATGGCCACCAAAAGGACACCTCTTTGCAAGTCGACTTCCAAATACTGTTAATTAAGATTAACGTCAGTAAGTCACAGTAATTGAAAGTAGTGGTGAATTTCTGGGAGCTACATTGAAACACCGAGTGAGATTAATTTATCCAATACCGCTAAAAAGAGTTTCTAGCTGGATGTGGCGAAAGCTGCAGTAGGTTGCACTCAAGTGGCTAAGTTGAGCTGCTAGCAGGAAGAGTCACTAAAAGGCTGGCGTGGAGAATGGTTTGGTCATCATCTGGTGAGAAGGCTGAAGGTTGAAAATTAGGTTGTAAAAGTTCAGAAATAGTTCTTGAAAATGAGCAACCATGAACAGGCTTCGAATTCCAGCTTAAAAAACCTGAATTTCACTGGTTTGCTGGGACGTGGGATTCAGTGTCCATACAGGCCTGGCTTAGACCGGAGGGCAACCTGGCCAGGATTTCAAACCTCAGGCTTACTGGGAGAATGTTGGCGCTCAAGCCTTGAAGTTTAGTTAGAGCCTTTAAAATAGTTGGGCCAATTGCAACAGCGGCATGTGAGGGAGCGTGAGGGGAACACACTTTTTGAACAAAATCATCTTAAGTATGGGAAGCTTGGGGGAGCTTTACCAGCTAAAACAGACAAATGAATACTGACTTGAACATGGGGTTAGTAAGACAATGCCTTCTCACTTCCCAAGGCAACCCGTCCTCACAATCAGGCTCTCACAAAGATGTGAGAAACATCAGATTTCAATTCTTTGACTATTTTCTTAAAATGGTAAATGGTAAAATTTGCTTTACCCATCTTTGAGAACAGAGTAAAATTCTGAAAAAATGGAACATTAAATAGATTTTATTGTCAAGAATTCAAGCTTGTTGTGGAATAACATTTGCAATAGTTGGCATCCAACCATCCCATGTGCAGAGAATTAAACACAACATTTGTTAAAATACTGTTGATTTGACACATTAAACCATGCGTTTGCAACCTTTATCAAGGTGAGAGCTACGTTTTGTTACTAATTAGAGCGAAGGGCACAAAGTTTAATATGCATGTCTAAAATAAAAACCTAACATGTATTACTATGTTGTTTCTATGTTATTACCGGGTTAATTATTTGAAGTAGGGTAAAACATAGGGTAAAACAACTCAGTCAACCGCTAAAACAATAATTTTACTAGAAATTCACAATGATCCAGCACTGAGCTACTTTCAGAGCTGGTCCGCAAGCATCTCAAATGTTCTTAGGGTCGTAGGCAGTGTTCCCTCTAAGCTCCGCACATGCGCAATTGCGCACTGCTCGCACATTCTCAGCGCACACGAAAATCTAGCCAGCGCACAAAAATGAGAGTTTGTCGGGGAACCGGTTTCTTCAGCTCGGCTCACTAAAAGGAACCGGCTCTTTCGGGCCCTAAATGGCTCTTCAGGTTGTTTTTGCTTTTTTAATCCCAACCTGACCAAATATTATGTAAAATTATGCACAAAATGACTTAAAGGAAGGGGGGAATAGAACAAAAAAGAAAAAAATACCAAAATGAAAAAGTAGTAAAAAGCTGAGAGAAAAAGAAACAAAAGGAAGAGAAAAAAAGAAGGAAAAATTTAGAAAAAAAGCCAGAAAAAAAGAAAAGAAAGAAATGTAGGAAAAAAGTCAATAGAGAACAAAAAGAAAAAAGTAACAGCTCGAAAAAATAAACACAATGAGATTTTTTTAAACGGATTTTTAAAAAAGTAGAAAAAAACACGGGAAAAAGTTTGTGTTGCATTCAAATAATTTCCAATTATAACAAGTGAATCTTGTTGCAAACATTGTACTTCCACTAAAAAATGTGATTAAGTACAGTTCTGTATCTTACAACCGAGTAAATAAGCCTCCAAAGATGTTAATATTATGTGACAAAATATATCAGGAAATAAAAATAAATGGATATCTTGTGAAAGAATTGTAAGAACAAACGACGTTTGTAGGCCGTACAACCTTTGCAATAGTACATGAGTCAATTCATTTGTCACGGATTGGCGTGGTGGCGTGGAAGGTGACCGGACCAGAACGTAGGCAGGAGGCATGAAGGGAGAACTCAAATGCGTTGACGATCCATAAGTTTTATTTAAATAAAATAAAAGTCGCCCAATACTCCGGGGCAAAACAGAACAATACAGAGTTCCTCCGACACGAACTCAAACAGGACATGGCATAACAGACTAAAACATGACAAGGCATGACAGAATAAAACAGGACAAGCATAACAGACCGGGATTGGGTATAAGAGTAATGAACCAGCACCCGCCAAACCCAAAATCCAGCCTTAAATAGCAGAACATCAATCAGCTGATCTGCTTCAGCTTGAGTTCGGGGGCGTGGCATACTGGTCGTCATGGCGACCGTGACAGAGCCCCCCTCTTAAGGGACAGCTCCCGAGGTCCCAAAAAAGAAAAAATTACTACCTCGCGCCCCGGAATGTTGACGATCGCGATTGGGGCAACCCTGCTCCCTCCTCCGAACACGCAGGAACGGGGAGAGGCAGGCGCCATCTGCGTCGGGCGGATCGGAATCGGCGCTCGGCAGGGGGGTCTGGTGGCCAACTGGACAGGGGATGACAGACAGGCAGAACCGACGAGAACAGGACAGATAAACAGGACAGGCCGATGCAGAAGAGTCGCACTCAGGACAGGCCGATGCAGAAGAGTCGCACTCAGGACAGGCCGATGCAGAAGAGTCGCACTCAGGACAGGCCGATGCAGAAGAGTCGCACTCAGGACAGGCCGATGCAGAAGAGTCGCACTCAGGGGGGTCAGATTCAGAAGAGTCGCACTCAGGGGGGTCAGATTCAGAAGAGTCGCACTCAGGGGGGTCAGATTCAGAAGAGTCGCACTCAGGGGGGTCAGATTCAGAAGTGGCGATTCAGACAGGACAGGCGGAATCAGAACAGGCAAGACATGAGAGGGTCAAAATCAAAACAGGCAAGACATGAGAGGGTCAAAATCAAAACAGACAAGACATGAGAGAGTCAAAATCAGAACAGACAAGACATGAGAGAGTCAAAATCAGAACCGGCAAAACAGGAGGAGCGGAGTCGGGCTGGCAGGCAGCGGAGTCGGAGTCGGCCCGACGGGCAGCGGAGTCGGAGTCGGCCGACGGGCAGCGGAGTCGGAGTCGGCCGACGAGCAGCAGAGTCGGAGTCGGGCTGGCACGCAGGGGAGACGGAATAGCAGGCAATCGGCACGGGAGTCGGGCAGGCAGGCATGAGAGTCGAACAGGCAGGCGTCAATTCTTCCCGGGACCCCATTCGAGGCACAGCAAGGGCCACGACGGGCGGGGCCGTGGTTCGAACGGGCAGGGAAGGCCAACTCAGTAGGCGCCTGCCGAACTGCGCTCTCCAGCTCTCCCAAGTCGCGCTGGGATCGTTCGCTGAGTTCTATTTGTTGGCTGGTTCATTCTGTCACGAGACGGCGTGGTGGCGTGGAAGGTGACCGGACCAGAACGTAGGCAGGAGGCATGAAGGGAGAACTCAAATGCGTTGACGATCCATAAGTTTTATTTAAATAAAATAAAAGTCGCCCAATACTCCGGGGCAAAACAGAACAATACAGAGTTCCTCCGACACGAACTCAAACAGGACATGGCATAACAGACTAAAACATGACAAGGCATAACAGAATAAAACAGGACAAGCATAACAGACCGGGATTGGGTATAAGAGTAATGAACCAGCACCCGCCAAACCCAAAATCCAGCCTTAAATAGCAGAACATCAATCAGCTGATCTGCTTCAGCTTGAGTTCGGGGGCGTGGCATACTGGTCGTCATGGCGACCGTGACATCATTCAAAAGAGAAAAATAATTTTGCATTGCCGGAAACTCAGCAAAATGTAACTTGATGTCAAGTTTTGGACATGTTTCATAATTAATTATCTTGCCACACATGGGATTATGGTTGCTCACAGTTGTTTCAAGCATTGCTCACCGACTTTGTGTGAACGCTCAGACCCGTGGAAAATTAGAGGAAACATTGGTCGTAAGGACACTTTTTTTTGTGGTGTGTCTTTGGGAAGTACAGCCTGGTGGCGCCCACCCCTCTCCCGGTCAACTTATGTTATTCGACCGGGAACCTTTCGCGTGTTTGGCGAGTTTGGTAACCATTGCATTACGGAAACACAAGACATATATTTCAGATTTCAATGTTTTAGAAGATTTATGAATTTGTGTTTGCCACAGGGGCATCCGATACATCCAATTGCGGTCTGCAGGATGATAGTTTGAGGCCCTGCCTTCACATTAAAGTTTCAAGGGACAGTGGATATTAAGCACCTCCTGGTGGTTAAAATATGCATAAAAAAATATTGACTCAAAAATCTGCAAAAAAAACGATGATATGAATCTGCATTTTTGAAAATACAAGTAGGTGCAGAAATTTGCTTTTATTTTAAATAACATGAGGCTTGAACAACCATGAAGATGTTGTAGGAGGGGCTCAACCTATGGCACTCTTAAGGTAACAGTGCTCCACATTAGATTTTTCTCCATCAGGAGTTGTTCTTACCAAATTATCAATTTTCGGGCTCTTGCCAATGATAAACACAACACAGAAAATTAAGTCCTAAAAAATCACAATTTGAGTCATAACAACTTAGCTCACAGTTTGATAGCTATAGAACCAGCAGGTACATTTACAATAATGTGGGATCATTACAATACAAAGCAACTTTATTTTGCAAAGTTTTGTGCTGTCATTGTTATTGCAATGCTATAGCATTGAAAGTGGAAGTTTAAACATGTTCCCCCACACTTACAGGTCATAATAGATTCCAAATATTTTATGGTGAAAATAAAAACAACAACAATGTCTCCTGCAACTTTTTCGAAAATTATAAATGCCTAAAAATGTCAAATGTTTAGTTAATTATGTGTCTAAGACCGAGTTGGATAAATACCTTATGTAAGCTCTTGTATTATTGAATGGACAAGCTCTAGTAGTGTATGTTTTAGAATCCTAGTGTGGTAATTACTTAAGAGTACTCAACTATTTATGCTTAAAGCACGTTACAATATTTTTAGGACTCCATTTTACAGAATCCAGCTGAGAACAACATTTTTTAAGACATATCCTACCAAAAGTGAATATATGACCTGTGAAGGTACTATGCAGCTTCAGTCAAATTTGAGGCCAGCGGGCCAAATGTGACCCTCCAGATAATTTGATGTGGCCCATGAGTAAATGCTGAGAGAATCATAAGAGAAAAATGAGCTGCATCATGTTAAACAATAGCCTGTGTATGTCGCCAAAGGACACACTGTAGCTGTATTTGAAGACGACCATTGATCAACCAGAGAACATGTTTTGTGTGTTTGCTTTTGTTTTTGCGATGTAGGCTTTTATGCGATTATATAAGATACTTAAAGTCGTTTTGATTATGCTGGTATTCTTTTATTTTAAAGGTGAATATACAGTATTATGTTTGGTTTGAACTGCACCATTACTTTTATATAATAAATTAGATTTGGGACACAGTTTGTGATTAGGGTGCGATGATGGGTTCTCCAGTCAGACCAGTTGAAAATCACTGATTGAAATAAGTGTATGTATGCTACTTTCGTCTCTTTCCAGTATGCATGAGTTTCCCCAAGTTAGATCACTGTTGTAGAAATTAATTAAATTGTAGTTTTTTTGTTTGTTTTTTACAAACTCACAGTTGATGAACACATCAAGAAATTGAATCTTGGTGAAAGAAAAAATAATGAGGGAAAAAAAACATTAATCGTTATATAATCACAACTTACACCCCTAAATCATAATCTAAGATAGGACATACTTTTTATTACATTAATCATTGTTCGTATAACTTTTTCATGTAAAATTCAAGCACTTTCTAAGGACCTATAAAGCCAATTTAATCATGAATTTTGCAGATACCCCCAAAAAATTTAGATTTTTGACCTTAATGTCATGACTATACTTTTGACATATATTGCAATTCATTTCATTGATAAAAGTGTGACATTTCATGGAAAACACAAAAACTTTTGAACGGTATATATTGATAAGGATTATTTTATTAGATGCTACCAAGATGCCACCACTGCAATATCTGACAATAACAGGGCTCAAAATACTGATGCTCCTCTCAAATCATGCCAGAAATACTCCCCTGTGTTGACCTGTTCAGTTCCGTTACCTGCGTCACTGAAGCCCAAGACAAGATGCTGATTGATTGCTTTCAGCAGGGGACCAGAGATGAAAATATCTTCAATCCAATGAAGGAAATAACAGAGAAGGTTATAAATAAAGAGAACACACAGATAGAAAAGCAAAGCAGTACTCTAGTACTTGTTCATATTATCAGTTTGTGCTTCCTCAGTTCAGTCTAAAAAATGTTTTAAAAATCTGTGGCCAGACTTTGCAAGAGCAACATCATTTGTGACGTGTCTGTTTGCCCGGGTGCCTCTCTCTATGCAACGTAAAAAAACAGAAATGTAACTAACAATGAGTAACACAAAGCTAAGATATTATGTTAAATATTAATATATTATAAGAGATGTGCTTTATCTCGGGTGAGTAAAACAGTTTCATGGCCAAATTCGAGCACTTTTAGGGACTTTAAAAGACAATTTTTATAGTACCATTAAAAGAATAAATCTGGTGTGAATCATGTATTTTGTAGAGCAACAAATATATATGCGATTTAAATATGCGAGTTTTAATATTGCGTGTGCATCTATCAAAACATTTTTTTACATCTTGAGCAAATATATGTGTTTTTGAGTTGTTGAGTGTTGTTTGGTAAAAATGAGTAATATGTAGCTTCCATTTTAAGTTGGAGGAAGTTCTTTGCATTAAAATTGACCACTGGGAAACGCTACATTAGTTTTTGCATGGCTCCTGATAAATGTCCGTAATTGATATGTATTATTTGCACTAATTCACATTTCATAGTGCCCAGCTCATGTAAAGCATTAACCTGTCCACTTGGGCGCAACCCACAGGAGCAGGGACATTTCATTGGACATTGCCACACAAACTAATGCCAGCTGTTGTAAATCACGAGGGAAGTAGAAATGCAATGAAAAAGCGAAGCCACCACAGAGCAGTGTCGGCTTAACTTTTAAGCAGACTTGCTGAGGAACACAGTAACAATTTCAAGCATTATACAAGTACTTCACCCAAAATGTAAGCACTTTTCAATCCTTGAAAACAAATTTAAGTGTGTTTTATCTGAACATCTTCGGCCGATACTGTTAAGCTTTTAATAAAAACTAGATTTGACCCTAATTATATACGGAGAGCATGTTCGCTTTTTTCAAATCAAAAGTATGTTATGATCGTCCTTTTATAAGTTTTTCTCTTCACTAGATTGAGAAAAAAAACAATGTTAAAATTGAGTAAAATAACACAGTAAAAACATGCTTCCTTCAGACCTCTATGACTTTATCTTTTAAAATGCCCTAAATTACCTATGTCAGGAATCGGCAACCCAAAAATATTCAAGAGCCATATTGGATCCAAAACTTGAACTGCAAAAAGTTAAAAGCCTTATTTAAGCCTTAAAATGAATGCAACACATGCTGTATTTATCTATATAAGCTATATTCGACTACTATAAAAATCACGAAGTTTGGATCCAGCGATAATGATGCACCACGTGACTACTCTTTTTCAGGTGATGTTTAACTTCATTACAACCTCAATGATAGATGGATAGACGGATAGACAGATAGACAGATAGATAACTTTATTCATCCCCGTAGGGATATTCACACTTCCAGCAGTATCCTAGTGTTTAAAAATAAAATGATAAAATAAAGATATAGATATAACGGTTTGTTATAGAGTATTTAAATAGTGCTACAGAAAATACACACTGTAATAAAAATAGGGTAATATGCAATTGTGTGGGTGGGGTTTAATGTGGGCTTTTACTCCCCCGGGTGGAGTTAAAGAGCCTCAGGGCATGAGGAAGAAAATTAATGACAGTATGTTTTATTGCTTTTATAAAATGAAAGAAATGCAATAAAGAAATGCAATTTTTGAGGAATTTTTTTTAAAATTCGAATAATTAACCACTAAATGAAAATGCATAACGTGTCATTCATTTGGGCAACAGAAAGAGTGCAATAGAACACAGCATAAATTCATAAAAATAAAACAGCAGCCTTCTGAAAAGGTTAAGTAAATGAAATCACATTAATACAGTCAAAGTTTTATTTTTGTGCAGTTGTTATTTTCTTTTTACATTTAGGCTCCATGGCCGATCACACACATCCGGCGGATTGTTCAAAACTGCCTTGCTTGTGATGCTATCCTTTTAAAAGTCAGAGCTTTTCTAACACAGGGGGACAGCGGAGAAAGTGGAAAACAAGCAGAGGAGAGATGCGCTGGAGTTTTGCATTGCAGATAAGTTCTCAAGGCCCGAGTTCAAGCCTTAGACCCACAACTTCACGTCACAATGTATGACTTTTCTGCGTTTGAGGAGGTATCCTGTCTTTTTACAACCCATTACCAGTGATAAGGCGGCAGTAAAACCACACTTCGCACCTTTGAACTTCTACGAGGTGATTTTATCTAAGAAGTGTAATATTTATTCAACCCATTTTTACAGCATTCTAAAATGTTAAAAGTGTTTGTGTCATGTTTGACCTACAGAGACCATATACATATACAGTAAAAATATAGTCCGCCCATTTCTTTCTCAGGGAATGATGAATGCATACCTGTCACAAAGTACGTTTTTTATGCATTTTAAGACGAGTACGCGGTAAAAGGAAATCTGTACGGAAAAACACAAATTTGTCAATGATGGGTACCATCCGGTATACACAGACTATCACGAAACAGCAAATCAATCAAGTCAAAGGAGTTCGCCGTGGAAGCCTCTATCTCTGTATCGTTTTTTCCGTTGCAAACGAAGCGAGCGGTTTGATGCTACTGTGCGCATGCGTCTGCCGCCAGGGGATTTCCCATCATGCATCATTCCGAAAAAAAAAAAAATATGGTGTACGATTATTTTGTATGTTGTACGGGAAAATACGAGTTTGAACGGGCATGTAGCTGTGGAGGTTGACAGGTATGTGAATGCCTCTATAAATTCTTGTTTAGATGATTGCAATGCCCTGTTCTCTGCTCTTCCCAAAAAGAGCACTGCCATCTTGCAGATATTAGTCAAGTCAAGTCACATTTATTTGTATAGGCCTTAATCACAAAATTTCTCAAAGGACTACACAGGTTACAATTACACAATCCCTGATCTTACAAAGCTCCGCAGCACGTGAGCTCACACTGGCAGTGGTTTGTTGACAGTGAGGGATCAAATTACACTAGTTTTAAAATCTCTGCGTTGGTTCCATGTGCGTTTCAGGGCCAATTTTAAGGCGCTTTTACTAGTTTTTAAATGTCTTAATGCTCTTGGGCCATCCTATCTGTCTGATTTGCTTTCATCATATTAGCCCTCGTGGTCCCTGAGGTCCTCTGGCAGTGGTTTGTTGACAGTTCCTAGGGTGAGGACCCAAACCTGTGGTGAGGCATCATTCAGCCACTTTTGTCCTCACCTATGGAACCATTCGCCAGAGGACATCAGGTGTGCAGGGATCCTTGACATTTTTAAAAGGACGCTCAAGACCGACTTTAATATGGCTTTTGATGTTTTTTTTATCATTTTTATTTTTTAGTTTTTGATTCAGTTTTGATCTTTTTAACTCCTAATGTTTTACTATAACACACCTTACATGTTCTTTCACATTTTTATGTTTTATGCTGCAGTGGTTTTTATTTCTATGTTTACATTCTACTGTGTCCTCATTTGGGGGGCCCACACTCTAGGGTCTGGTTCAATGGCTGAAAATCTTGAGGCCATCTGCTGCCATCCATATCAGCGTGGATAAGCCTCCCTCAGGTCCTTTTCCCCACATGGTTAGCCTGTGCCTTGCTATAATCATATTTCATTTCTATTACAATTGATTTGTTTTTATTGTATTTTACTCATTGTGTGTTTGTGTATGAGGTACTTCGGGTTGTTGGATGGGGCGGGAGAAGGAAGTTTATTGTTTTGTTGTACGCTGAATGCTTTTATACAGCACTTTGACTGGCAATTATCACCTGAAAAGTGCTTTACAAAGAAATTTGATTTGATTTAAAAATGTTCAAAATTCCATTAGTCCTAAGCTTGAAGCCAAATGTTGTGCTTGGCCGACTGTCCATTAGAGTAGGACACTCCTGCCCTTGGTTAAACATAAAATCGTGTGCTTTTATAACATTCATCGTGGGCAAAATGAAGGAAAATATGGCATACAAGAAAAGAGGTTACTTTCACAAGCAAGCTGCACTTACACTTTCTCGGAGATAGAATTTCCTCCAGATTTCAAAGAGGTTTAGTCATGTTGGTGGTTTGTGATTTGCATAGGGGTTAAGGGTGCCTCAATACACACACAAGTAAAGAGAAAATCCTCCTGCCCTGGTGGACGATGCGCTGCGTAGGCTGCAGGGGACCTTTTACTCAGGCTTCCAATACTATTGGTTAATTGCAAGATTTCTCTAGCTTCTCTCAACTTGCATCACGAGTAGGCGTTGAAGAGTTTACAGCGGGGGTATATTGCTGCTGACAGAACAGTGTTTAGAAACTCTTCCCTAATTGTCATTCCCTGCTCACAGGCTCATTTTTCTTGTCGATTCCCTGGAGAGAGGCTTCCCCGGAATCTACGTATAAGGATTCCTTCCCACGCCATGGTCTCAGGAACATCTCATTTTCCTCCTCCCCCTGCTTGCTCATGAACACACATACCCCCCGTCACCGTGGCATTGCGACTTCCTGGTACACTCACTTTTAGCGCTTCAATTCTTTTCACCCTTCTTTACTCAAAACACCTCCCCACTCGGATCTTATAGATCCACCAGAAGAGCAAATTCTCCCTCACACTGCGCCGTCGTGGGCCCATTCCCTGACAAATGACATGCTCAGCCCACCACCTCTGCATGGGGAGGAAAGGCTGAAAATTAAGAAGGGAAAAGGATTTGATTGGACCAATTAACTCCGAGACCAGTGAGAAGCATTTGATTAGACCTGAAGGTTCTATCCAGCTTCAGTCAAATTCGGATTAGAGTGAGAAATATAATACAAACTGCAATAATATATCACCCCCAGAGTCCCTTGCGAAAGTATTGCCCCTCTCCCCGCCAAAAGCCTTTAGACAAATTGCCATATTGTTGTCTTCAAGCTGGTAGTTTTAAACCATTTCAATGTAGATTTTGCTTTATATAGAGGGTAAAACTTGGGCCCCATTCTGAGTTCTCTTGCAGACTCAAACTGATTTTCTGCCAGAATCACCTTGTATTTAGCTCCATCCACCTTCCCATCAACTAACGATCGTCCTAGCTCCTACATAGGAAAAGCAGCCCCAGAGCATGAGGCTTCCCCCACCATGTTTGACCGTAGGGGTGATGTCTTTAGGGTAAAGTGCAGTGTTACTCTTACGCCAAACAGCTCTTTGCATTTTGGTCTCATTTGACGAGAGCACCCTATTCCACATGTTAGATGGTAGACACAAATAACTTCTAGCAAATGCCAAACAGGCCTTTTTATGGTATTCTTTCATCTCTTCCATTAAGGGTAGTATAACAAATACTTGTCTTAAGCACAGACTGTCCTTCCTCAGCTGTGTATGCCTCCAGGTCATAAAATGTGATCATGGGCCTTTTGGTTGCTTCTGTGATTAGTTTTCGCCTCGTTTGGGCCTCTTAGTACGTTCCAGGTGTTTTATGCTCTCTCCATTTTGATATTATTGCTTGCACAGTGATCCAAGAGATGTGTAAATGTTGTGAAATCTTTGTGTATGCCACTCTTGCTTTAAACTTTTCCACAACTTTATCCCGGACTTTCCTGGTGTGTTCGTTGGTATTCTTAATGCTGTCTGTTCTACTGTATCTCCCTTTAGAAACCTAAGAGCCCATCAAGAGCATGTGCATTTAAATGGAGACTTAATGACACAAAAGTGCAAGAGGTTTTTCATTGCAAGTCAAAAAGTTGACATTGGATCATTCAAAAGTCATCAGGGGACTTCTGGAGTCAGTTGGCTGAGCGGAGAGGGTAGTAAGCCAACATGTTTACACATTCTTTTCAGTTTTTTTTTGTTGTACAAATAAAATGTTGAAATCATTTGGTTCCTTTTCACAATTGTGTCTCACATGTGTTTGATTCTTAGAAAATGATTACAGTTTTTTAGCTTTAAGTTTTAAGCCTGAAAGTTGGCAATATGACAATAAATTCTTGGGCAGGGACAATTCTTTTGTTAGACACTAATGTTTTGCGGAACTTACCACAAACATAACAATGTTTAAAAACAAAATATCTTTCAGGCCGGATGTAAAAGCTAAAAAGTCTCTGTAGTGCGAAGTGGAAGGAGAAGAGGACGACGAGGTGAGCGGAGAAGATGAGGTAAAATTTTGGACTATTTGATAAAGTTTCAGGAGCGAGCAGAGAGAGTGGGAAAGGTGAGATGGTACAACATTCATTTGGACAGGTAACTTAAAATTAGTTTTACCTGGTTATATCAGTATCAGAAATTATTTTCCCCCCATTTTATTAACACTCCACTTATTGAAACATAAATATTTTGTTTGTTTGTTGTACATGATTCAGATTGAATCGTTTCTTGTACATGATTCAATTGTTTGTTTGTTTGTACATGATTCAAATTGAATCGTTTCTCCGGCGCCGTCACGAATGGCAGCCACTCCAGCAGCTCCCGTGTTATTTTCGATTGTTCTCAGTTATTTTCGATTGTTCTCAGCTTAGGGATGCTGCTGGAAAAGTGAATTTCCCTTCGGGGATGAATAAAGTATCTATCTATCTATCTATCTATCTAAAAAGGACAAAACATTAACCACCACATTTTGTAAAACATTTGTCTTGAAACTTAAATGGGTTTTGGCTTGTGTTTAGATATAATAAATCACTTACGGGTGTTCCTTTGCTAATTCTTGGGCAAGGGAAATTGCCGTGGGGTCCCGATCTAAGGCCACGATTGTAACGTCAGAAACAGCTTTAAGTATTGCTTGGGAATGACCACCACCACCAAATGTCATGTCGAGGACCACCTACATCAGAGAACATAAAAAAAAAAGTTAGCTGCATTTTCCACTCAAATACTCAGCTTTTTGTCAAATGGCCATTAACCACCATTCATTGCCTCAATTTTACTTTAAGGTTTTTTTTGTCCAAGATAACTGTAAGGAAATGAGTATTTGAACACCCAGCGTATTTGCTATTTCTCCCACTTAGAAATCATGGAGGGGTATGAAATTTGCATGTCCACTGTGAGAGAGATAAACTAAAAAGAAAAATCTAGATATCACAATGCATGATTTTTTTTAGCAATTTGTTTGTGTGATTTAACTGCAAAAAGGTATTTGAACGCCGGTGTATCATCTAGAATTCTGACCCTGAAAGACCTGTTAGTCCACCCATTAGAAGTCCACCTGCACTCCATGTATCACCCTGAATCAGATGCACCTATTTGAGGTTGTTAGCTGCATAAAGACTCCTGTCCACCCCATACAATCAGTAAGACTTTACCTTATAACACTGCGAAGACCAAAGGGCCAAAAAAAACAACCACATCGATAGAGAATAGCAACATAGTGAATGCAGTGAATCATTGTAATTAATCATTTTTTTGGTATTAACACCATCCACCTTCTAATAATCACCTCCGCCACAAGTCCTTGCCCACAATTACCGTATTTTCCGCACTATAAGGCGCACCTAAAAGTCTTAATTTTTTTCAAAAGCTGACCATGCGCCTTATAACACAGTGCGCCTTATATATGGCTCAATATTAAATTCGCAAGGTCTCGCAACTTACTCAACAGCCGCCGACTAGATTCTCCCCCGAGCGCGAAGTCGTCCGCGGTGTATGCTAGGATTTATATACCGGCGTTTCATTGGCTAACCAATGTGTCAATTATCATTTGAATCGATCACTATTGGCTGAAGTTATTCGGAGCCTCGGATTGGCTAGATGCCCAAAACAAGCCCTCCAATCGGCCGAGTTTAACAATGGTGTAGCAAGTCCGCGGTGTATGCTGGGATTTATATACCGGCGTTTCATTGGCTAACCAATGTGTCAATCATCATTTGAATCGATCACTATTGGCTGAAGTTATTCGGAGCCAAAACAAACCCTCCAATCGGCCGAGTTTAACAATGGCGTAGCAAGTCCGCAGTGTATGCTGGGATTTATATACCGGCGTTTCATTGGCTAACCAATGTGTCAATCATCATTTGAATCGATCACTATTGGCTGAAGTTATTCGGAGCCTCGGATTGGCTAGATGCCCAAAACAAACCCTCCAATCGGCCGAGTTTAACAATGGCGTAGCAAGTCCGCGGTGTATGCTGGGATTTATATACCGGCGTTTCATTGGCTAACCAATGTGTCAATCATCATTTGAATCGATCACTACTGGCTGAAGTTATTCGGAGCCTCGGATTGGATAGATGGCCAAACCAAACCCTGCAATTGGCCGAAAAAGATGTGTCAATCATCAATTAAATCGATCGCTATTGGCTGAAATTATTCAGAGCCTCCAATAGGCTAGATGACCAAAACAAATCTTGCAATTGGCCGAGTTTAGCAATGGCGTAGCAAGCTTAGCAAGCTTGCTAAAGTACACCATAGAGAAACATGTTTTATCAGTCTGTATTTGCAAATAATTTACTCTCCTGGATTTACTTCACTAACGGTTGTAAGAAGACCATGATTGCGTATCATTATTGAACGTGAGAACTTAGGTGAGTTATGCGGCTTTATGTTTTCCCGGTATCTTGTTTTAGAACTATCTTGATGTTGCTGTGATGAGTTGAGTGAATTCAACTCAATTCCAAGTGTTTATTGTCATATGCACAGTAAAGTTGCGAGTAAAAAAGAAAATAGAAACATAGAAATGTTTGGCATTTCTTGAATCCCAAGACTTGAACCTTCCGAATGATATTTGAAATGACGCATTTAAGTGACATCGTACGGACACCGCATTCGCACGTGTCTACGACACGTATTTGCTTCTTTGCAAGCTTTGGGAATGTTAAGGGGGTCATCAGTTGGACTGAATCATCGGACTGTTTTGTCCACGTTCCCATTGTAGCGCCTTATAATCCGGTGCGCCTTATCTATGGAAGATATAGGACCAAAAACTATTTTTTGGGGGTGCGCCCTATAACCCGGTGCGCCCTATAGTGCGGAAAATACGGTAATACTGAAACTGCATTATATCCAACAGGAGCGTTTCTGACTGACTCATTTGATTTTCCTCGCCAGCCACACGTTCTTGCCTCAATTCATGCAGCCCCCACTCACATATATGGATGAAGAACATTATCTAGTGTCTTGTCTCTTTTTCACTCACACATTAATCTTAGTAAAGTAACAGATGGTATTAATTGTCACTGCAGCTATTTCATTTACAAACAAATTTCAAAATACAGATTTACGACCGTCCATCATGGTATCGTCACGTGTTAAGGTCAGGAGTGTGCAAAGGATCGAAAAATACCGAAGGAACTGCAGGCCTCGCTGGCTTCAGTTAAGGTCAGTGTTCATGACTCCACTATAAGGAAGACCCTGACCAAAAATGGTCACACCTCTGAATGGCTAAAAACAAAACAAATTGAAAGTTCTAGATTGGCCAAGTCAAAGTCCGGATTGAAATCCTATTGAGATGCTGTGGTGGGACCTTAAACAGGCAGTTCATGCTGAAAACCAACCAAAAAGGCAGATTTGAAACCATTTTGCAAAGAAGAGTGGGCCAAAATTCCGCCACAGTGTTGTGAAAGACTCATTATAAATTATCGAATACGTATGATTTTTGTTATCGCTGTCAAAGATGTCAAAACCTGCTATTAGCGTCACGGGGCAATTATTTTTTTCATATGGGCCCGAAGAGGTTTTGATTTATTTGTGATGTAATAAATGGAATGAACATTTCAAAAATGCATTTTGTATTTCCTTGGGTTGCATCTGAGTGATATTCAAATTGGTTTGATGATCTGAAACCCTTTGTGTGTGATAAATAAGCAAAAACACAGAAATGATGAAGGGGTCAAATACTTTTTCACGGGACTGTATATATAAATATGAAATTAATAAAAATAACTCGATTTCGCATTATATAAATGATCGCAGATGTCATGGTGAGTATTTGTGCTACGTATCTGTCAGTCAGTCAGTTGAATTTAAAATGTAGAAAATATTTACCCGGGGGAGCATGCCTCTGGACCCCTCTAGACTGTGCCCCCGCCAGGTTCTCACAAAATTCTATGGGAAACACTGATGGTCTCCTCCTAACTATTCTATTTATAGGGAAATATTATTACAACATGACCAATATGACTGTATGAAGGGAACATCTCATGTCTGTGTAATGCACGTCTCCGTTGTCTAGACTAGATCAGTGTGTTTTAACCAGTGTGCCAGGGCAGACTAGTTTGCCGTGAGAGCTTGTCTAGTGTGCCGCAGGAAATTACCCAATTTTATTTTTAGTATTTTATTAGTATTTAAATAAAACATAGCTTCCTCCCATTGATCGCCCTGCTGTAACATTAGGTAGGTGGGCAGCATTTACTTTCTCTCTTTTTTTAAAGTAATTCTCTGAACATGAGACAGAACCGGTACAAATATCTATTAACCAACAGAAAATAATGAAATAAATGTAATAAAGTAAAAATCCTAATTTAAATATCTTGATAATCTCCCCAAAAATATTGAAAAAAAGTAGAATGTATTAAATCATGTTTTGTATTACTAGAAAATCATTTTACCCATTTTTTAGTTTGTTCCCTAAAAAAAGTCAAGCCAAGTTTGTTTGTATAGCCCTTAATCACAATGAGTCTCGAAGGGCTGCACAGACCACAGATTATTGCAAACCACAAACAATTATGACACCATCCCCTGATCTAAAACCTACATGATGGCAATGTTAGCATTGTGGGGCTAACTGCTTTCCGCGCCGATAGAAGCGGCGAGCTCACCGGCAAAAGAAAAGGTGGCGGTCTATGCATTTATACAAACAACAACTGGTGTAGAAATGCGAAGATAATCTCGAAACACTGCTCACGAGACATTGAACTTTTGACGGTGATCTGCAGACCCTTCTACCTACCGAGGGAGTTTAGCGCGACCATCATTACTGCCGTGTACGTGCCCCCCAGCGCTAATACGAAGGAGGCAATGGACGTTCTCTACCGAACTGTGAGTGAACTGCAGCATGCTTACACCGAGTGCATTTTTATTGCGGCGGGGGACTTTAACCAGGCCAATATGAAAACAGTTCTCCCGCATTTCCATCAGCATGTAAATTTTGCTACAAGAGGTAGGAACACATTAGACCTGGCCTACACAAACATCAAAGGTGCATATAAAGCAGCCCCCCGCCCCCACCTTGGCTCATCAGATCACCTTTCTGTTATGCTAATTCCAGCATACAAGCCCCTGCTGACCAGAGAAAAACCTACAGTGAAGCAGGTGAGGGTGTGGTCTGAGGGGGCAATGGAAGCACTACAGGACTGCTTTGATTGCACTGATTGGGACATGTTTAAATCGGCTGCCACTTACAACAACACAATAAATATAGATGAGTACGCCATTTCTGTGTCAGCCTATATCAGTAAATGTGCAGAAGACGTCAGCAATACCAAAACTATATGCACCCGTGCCAATCAGAAGCCCTGGATGACTGCTGAGATACGCAAACAACTAAAAGTACGGAACCTTGTCTTTAAATCTGGTGACATGGAGGCGCTGAGATCAGCGAGGGCTAACCTGAACCGGGCTATCAGACTAGCAAAGCGAACGTACAGTCAAAAAATCCAGGAACGTTTCCTCAACAAAACCAACACCAGGGATATGTGGAAAGGCATTCAGGCCATTACCAAATACAAGCCAACCACCGCCCCAGTGCAGGACACTAGCATGGACTTTCTGAATGACCTCAACAAATTCTTTGGAAGGTTCGAGGCACAAAACGGCACCACTGCAGCGAAAGCGGTTCCAAACCAGGACGAAAGAGCACTCCACCTGGACTCATCTGACGTGAGGAAGACCCTGAGAAGGGTCAACACAAGGAAGGCTCCAGGCCCGGACAACATTCCGGGGCGGGTACTTAGGGAGTGCGCCGATCAGCTGGCTTGTGTACTAACAGACATTTTCAACACCTCGCTAGACCAAGCCAAAGTACCATCATGCTTCAAATTTGCCAACATCATCCCAGTGCCAAAGAAGCCCCAGATCTTATCATTCAACGATTACCGGCCCGTTGCACTGACTCCTATCATAATGAAGTGCTTTGAGAGACTGGTTAAAGAGCACATCACCTCCAGTCTCCCCTCCTCATTCGACCCCTTTCAGTTTGCCTACAGGACAAACCGCTCCACCAGGGATGCCATCTCCTCTGCGCTTCACCTGAGCCTGACACATCTAGAGGAGAAGAACACCCATGTGCGGATGCTGTTCCTGGACTTCAGTTCAGCATTCAACACCATCATCCCACAACATCTGGTAGACAAAATGAGAGTCCTGGGTTTCAACACCCCCCTGCGGAACTGGCTGCTGGACTTCCTCTGTGACAGACCCCAATCAGTGCGGATAGGTCAGAACAGTTCAGATGTCATCTACCTCAGCACGGGCTCCCCCCAAGGCTGCGTCCTAAGCCCCTTGCTGTTCACCTTGATGACACACGACTGCGTCCCTAGGTCCGCCACAAACCACATCGTGAAGTATGCTGACGACACAACAGTGGTGGGCCTCATCAGGGATGACAACGACCTAGCCTACAGAGAGGAGGTGGAGCAGTTGGTGGGCTGGTGCAGGGACAACAGCCTGGTCCTGAATGTTGACAAAACTAAAGAGATCATTGTCGACTTTAGGAAAAAACAGCCCAACCATGCCCCACTTTGCATCAACAACAAGGCTGTGGAAGTTGTCAGCAGTATCAAGTTCCTAGGGGTGCACATTACAAACAAACTCACCTGGTCCGTGAACACTGCATCACTGGTTAAGAGGGCACAGCAGCGCCTGTACTTCCTGCGGAGGATGAGGAGAGCCCACCTGCCCCCACCCTCCCTCATCACATTCTACAGGGGCACCATAGAGAGTATCCTGACCAGCTGTATCTCTGTGTGGTGTGGAGGCTGCAGCGCTACCGACTGGGCTAGTGTGAGGAGGGTAACGAGGACAGCAGAGAAAATAATCGGGACTACACTTCCCTCCATTCAGGACATTGGCCAGAAGCGCTGCCTATCCCATGCTAAGAACATTACCGGGGACCCCTCTCACCCCCATCATGGACTGTTCACTCTGCTAGCCTCTGGGAAGAGGTTCTGCAGTGTGCGGTGCAGGACCACCAGGCTCCGCAATAGTCTAGTCCCCCTGGCCATTAGACTGTTAAATGGTCAATCTAACATATAGTTAACTTAAATCTAAACGGCTGCTAATCTGACTTTTTGCACTACTGGCAGTTTTTTATAGCTTGCCACTCATTGCACATTGCTCTCTGCACTATGGTAAATTACAGCGTTATTGTTACAGTGTTAATGTTACAGTGTACCTGACTTGTTAACCTGACTGCCCATTTTGCACATCTGGTTAGCTACTCTTCTTGCACTATCGGCACTATGGTAAAATACTATACGTAGCCAAAATACAATACAACTTTATTTATTTCTGTACATTCAAGGAAACTGTGGGGGTCAGATGCATCGACATTTCGTTCTGTATACACGTGTACTAGAATGACAATAAAGTAGATCTGAATCTGAATCTGAATCTGAAGGAAAAACTCAAAAACCTCAACATGAGGAAAACATCATAAAATATAACTAAACTTGAAAACAGATGAAACATATAATTGACCCACGGTGACCACAAATGATGATAAAAATGTTCATGTTAACTGTACAGTACTTTATTTACACAGCCCTTTACAACAGTCCTTTCAGTGAACCAAACTGCTTATATCTATACCTTATACCGTCATTTTGGCAACATGATAATTTAAGTAAAAAATCAACAACATGAAACTGGTACTGGCAATTCATCTTTAAACATTTTATACGTGCCTTGCGTCAAAAAAGGTTGAAACACACTGAACTAGATGACAAAAACATTTAGAAATATTTTAAAACGTCCCTATGAACCCTGATTTCACTACAAACAAATGCAGTAAAACAAAAAAAAAGGAAAAGTCTGCCCAATGTATTGATATTCAATTTTTCCCTATAAATGACAAGAAAATGCTAGCCATTCCACACAAAAACATTAAACATGTTGCCCAATAGTGACGTGGAAGGTGGGCTGTGTGCGTGAATGTGTGAGGAAAGAAATGATCAATGGCGGTTCCCTCTCCTTTTCAGCGCACAGCAGCAGACTGGGAGGGGGTGTGGGCCAGAGGGATGAGTCACACGCATAATGAACTTGCCTGTTGTGCTATACAATACAAAAAAGGGAAAAAGAAAGCAAAGAAGATTGGCTTTTATAAAACAAGACCACATACCATTAAGAGTCTATGAGACATGAATGAAGTGTGCAGTACTTGTCAAACCAACTTTTTTCACACCTCTTCGGCAAGACAAGGCTAAAATAACAAACAAAACTTGTATTTTACTTATACAAATGGAAAACGATGTACTTTATGTAAGGTTATTTTCATGAGGGCAGCACGGCGGCGCAGTGGTTAGTGCGTGTGCGGCACAGTTCTGAGGTCATGAGATCGAACCTCCTGTGTGGAGTTTGCATGTTCTCCCCGTGCTTGCATGGTTTTACTCCAGGCACTCTGGTTTCCTCCCACATTCCAAATACATGCATGCTCGGTGAATTGGCCGGTCCAAATTATCCATTGGTGTGAATGGGCGAGTAAGTTGTCTGTCTCTGTGTGCCCTGCGACTGGCTGGCAACCAGTTCAAGGTGTCCCCTGCGCACTGCCCGAAGATGCTGGGATAGGCTCCAGCACCCCCGCGACCCTACTGAAGATAAACGGTGCAGATAATGGATGGATATTTCCCGGACTACTGAACGTGTATTCACATAGTTTCACTGACGAGGAAAACAGTAAGACGGAAACTAAAGTACATTTTAATGATCAATGAAACGGTAGAAAATTGTATTGATTATTTAAATATTTGGATTTTTTTTAAAACACAATTTTTAATGCCATCCTATTTATTCAAATATTAAAGTTTTGGACGGATAGAAAAATAGTGCACAGAACATCAGAATATTCTACAATATAAAACAAGAAAAACAATCCAAGTGTTGGTCACATAGCTTAACAATAGGCAAGAATACATACAAATGTAAGCTATACATAGATGGATAGATCGATCGATAGATACTTTATTCATCGCCGCAGGGAAATTCACACTTCCAGCAGCATCCCTGCGCTGAAGAACAAAACAATAATAGAGCAAAAAGAATACAATACACAAATACCCAATGTGACGTGTTAATACCCAATGTAGCGTGTTATATAGAGTATCTAGATAGTGTTACGCAGAATACACACTGCAATAAAAATACTGTAATATGCAATGTGGGGGGTGTGGTTTAATGTGGGCCTTTACTCCCCCGAGTGGAGTTAAAGAGCCTGATGGCATGAGGAAGAAAAGATCTCCTCAGTCTGTCCGTGGTACAAGACTGTCACAGCAGTCTGTCGCTGAAGCTGCTCTTCTGTCTGGAGATAATGCTGTGTAGTGGATGTGATGAATTGTCCATTATTTCCAGTGCCCGTCTCTCAGCTACTGTTGTCAGGCTGTCCAGCTCTGTGCCTACAACAGAGCTCGCTTTCCTCACCAGTTTATTGAGACGAGAGGCATCCTTCTTCTTGACGCGGCCTCCCCAACACGCTGCCGCATAGAAGAGGGCGCTTGCCACAACAGTCTCATAGAATATTTTCAGAAGCTTTTTGCAGATGTTGAAGGACGCCAGCCTTCTGAGGAAGTAAAGTCGGGTTTGACCTTTCCTACATAGAGATTCTGTGTTGGCAGTCCAGTCCAGTTTATTATCCAGCTGCACACCCACACATGTGCAATTAGTAAGATTTGCTTTTTATAAAGTGCAAAAAAAAAAGAGAGGCAACATTGGAGAGGAATGCTTCCATCATTTTGCACATTTAGCTTTTAAACTTGTTTTACTTGAACTGAAAGGAGAAACCCTCCAATTGCGTCATATTTGAATAAAGAAAATAAAGGCCATTCATTCATTTATTCATTAATTTGTTCATGCATCTAAATGCAGTCACAAGGCACCCTGTGCTGGAGCAAAGTGCTGCTACAAGTTAGTATCCAGCCCAAGAGTAAATCACACAACTAAATCTGGTACTGAGAAACTTTTTGCTGGATTAAAGTGATACTAAAACGTCATTATGAAATTCTGTGCACTCTAATTTGCATTGGATTACATGCTGAAAGGTGCATAAATCGCTTAATACAACAAATAATCGATTTTATCGATTCATTGTTGCGGCCCTAGAAAACAGGTTTGCCATGATCGCACTAAAACATGCAGACACACACATACACAAAGCAGAGAAACAAAAAACGCAAAATCTGAGGCTATCTGCGGCCACCCTATCAGTGTGGACAAGCCTCCCTCAGGTCCTTTTCCTCACTTGGTTAGTCTGTGCCTTATCATATTCATATTTAGTTTAGTTTTAATTGTATTTTAACCATTGTGTGCGTCTGAGTGTTTGGTGTTTCAGGTTGTTGGGTGGGAATAGAGCAGGGAAGTATATTGTTTTATTGTGAATGCCAATGTATTACCTGAAAAGTGCTTCACAAAGAAAGTCTTGAAGTTTTGAATTCGTCTTGAAATATTTTATAATGGTCAAGATATTTCAGACGCAGATGATATTTGCCATTTGCGTTGATGACTGACTTCAAACTTTGGAGTGACTCATTCAAAGCGAAAAGCACAAGTCGATGGAGGGAGGCAAAGCAAAATATTAGAGGTACACTGTTTGATATAATACTTTTGTGACTAAACCACATAACTTTTTTTTATTTTTTTTACCCAGCGTTTCACAATGTTTTTGGTTTTCGAGAGTTACATTACCAGCAAGATGGCTGACAATCATGTCAGCTCCCTCTGGGTGAGTCCCATGTTATGGAAAATAAATACAAATTCCTCGACCTACAGGTGCTTAAAAAGGCACGTTTAAGATAGTTCATGTATTTTTGCTTATCATTTACAGAGCTTGTACGTCTTGTACGCCAAATTCAAGTACTTTAAAAATACTTTCAAAACAAATGTCCCTATTTCGTAGTACAATTCAAAGAAGAACTCTGGTGTGAATAATGTGTTTGTCAATCAGGCTCTAAAGCAAGAGTGCCCACAGTTTTCAATTCTCCACCTCCATTGAAATGTCAATGTACTTTTTGTTTTAAGTTAATCTAAGTCATGTTGGTTGTACTGAGCCCTTTTATTCATGAATTGTAACAAAATTGGGGAGCTATTTCAGTTGTAATGTACCTTTATACAAGTTGCCGCTAACCCTTATTTTATTCCCTGCACTGTTTTTAATTTGAGTGAAAGATTAGTCATGTTAAATGTGTTGAAAATATTATTTATTTACTGTAAAAAGTTTCAGGGAGTAAAAGTTTATTCTTTATTTCTTTTTGCATTACTAAAAATGTATCACATCACTTTTTGGGCATTTACAGGAAATGAAAATCGGTTCCAAATATCGATTCCAAATATCGGGTATCGGCCTCCTCTTTAATCGTCCTCGTCTTTAATCAGCCCTGAACAACCCATATTGGTCGACCCTTAATCAAAATATGACTTTTAGATCTTGAGTTCATTGCAAATATATTTATGGATCCGAACAATTTGTTTGTACAAATTTCTGGGAGAAATGTTTCTCCATATACTGTAGGTGTTGGGTAAAATAAAGGTAATAGTTAGCTTACATTTTCAGTTTCGGGAAGTTCTTCCCATTTCAATTTACCACTGGGAATCACTACCTTAATTTTTTGCAAGGCCCCTCAAAAAAAATCACCCATAATTTATACGTAGTACTAATACACATTAGATAGAGCCCTGTTTATGTGCAGCATGCACCTGTTATTTTGGGAGCAGCCCGTAGGAGGCGATGATGCTTCATAGGACCATGCCATTAAAACTATCAGCTGCCGTTAATCACGAGGGAAGGAAAAATGCAATTATTAAGCAAAGCCATCAGAGAGCAGTGTCTGAATCATTTTTAAGCAGACTTTTTGAGAAACATGACAACAATTTCAAGCTGTTACAAGCACTTTAACCAAAATTAAAGACCTTTTTAGTCCTTGAAAACACAACGTTAAAATTGAAGCATTTCAAGCAGTCGTACGAACGATATTTAAATATTGCTTTTTTTAATTCATAAAGCAGTTTTTCAACTACTAGGAGATGCTAAACAAAATACAATGGCCTTCTGATAAAAATTCAAAGGCATAAACTCTGACTTTGTAGGTTTGGTATGAAAAAAAAACCTTTCCAATCCCACAGTCCCATCTGAACTAAATCCAAAGGAACCACGTTAATTTGTGAAATGTGCGGTTTTCGGGAACAAAATCCAGGTATGGTTATGGTGGAAAGAGACCAGGATTTCAGGCAGTCTTACTGTTGAATTCATTAAAGAGAGCAGGAACCTGAGAGACGCCACAGTACTCACCTAAATCCTACCTGTGACTCCCAAGCCCAGGTCAGTTACAGTGAGGGATCTAAAATGTCATTGAGAGGAGTTTTTACAGATCTTGTTACACTAACGGACAGACCATTAGGGAGACAGAGACACAGGTACAGGATCGCTTTTCTCGTCGCGTCCGTTTCCATGGCAAGAGCAAAGCTAACCGATATGCATTTCTTCTTCTGGTTTACAGAGTTCATGGAGAGCTAACTGCACAGCAACAAGTCTCTAGCGCAAGAGAAATCATGGTATATTGCATGTTGTTTTTATTCTTTGGGCAGATTTGTAGTAGTACAGCAAAATGAATGAATAAAATTACCCCAAATTATATATAAAACAATCATTTCTGATGTGCCTTTCCATTTATTATTTATACTACACATTGATTTAAACTTTTTCTAAACCAAGAGAATGCATTTGGGTAAAATCTGCAGCTTGAGGCACATGCGTCATACATCAGAGATAACCTTCATTTCCATTGGTCCTACAGGTAGGAGGCAGCATTGAGAAAAGGAACTACAATAAATAGGTGGCTCATTGAGTAGCTATACTGATAAAGGCATGACACCTTTCCACAATTGGTCTGTCAGGATTAGTGTATGTGCATGGCGATAAGTAATACATCAGGTGTTTACCTACAACTGCTTGAAAATAAAATTTTCTGTGTGTGTATCAAAATGAGTCCAAGATTAGGAGATTCAGGTACACAAAAACATTGACAAAACACTTTTGTTGTGGACTAATTCCCTTTATTTGTGAAATGCTGTGTAGTAGTTTTTCGCCATGTGTCTTAGTTATGACATCAAACATTGGTTAAAGCAGCATCTGGTTTTGCTTTCAATCAGGGACAAAAACTACAAAACTGAAAGAAAAAATAATTTATTTAATGATTCTTACTGATTAGAAATGTTTTCTGAGATCATTTTTTTCATATCGCCCAGGCCTAGTCTCAACTTTTACAAACGACAACGTACAAACTTCTACTAAGTTGTAGATTAGCACATCAACTTATTGATGTGGCTGTATTTAAGATATTCATAAATGTTATCAAATATTTACAAAAGGATTTGCATTTGACAACAACAGTGTTTAAATGTTCAAATTGCTCAAAAGATTGGATATTTTAAATAGATGAGTATCAGTAATACGATGTTTTAAAATCGGTGGATCTTTTAATAACTAGTTTTTTTTCTATCAAATTATTGTGACAGCTATTCGATACAACTTAACAACTATATGTAAATATTTTCCTTAATTGAATCTAATAAAAAAATAGTAGAAACAGTAATACCACATAATGCAATACGAATGGCAAAAGACTAAGTTTGGTTTTACGGCAAATAAGAAACAAGGTCAAATATGATGCAGAGCGTCTATTCAAACTGATTATGCGCTTCATTGGTGTCATCTATGTAAGATTTTTAAGTGTGACACAACTGTCAATACAGTGTCCTGGGGAAACAATGCAAACTATATAAAGCACAAGTGGAGACAGGGGTGAATAGAGGGGGAGGAATCATCTAACTATATTCACAAAATGTAAAGAAGCATCAGAAAAGATGGCTTTGCCTCCTGAAGGTGAATTTCATGGCACTAAAGCAAGACAAAGGCAGAAACGGGCCAAGTCCATTAGGGAGAGCAAAGAGGAGTCAAGTTAAATGAAGGTTTCGTGGTGGAAGACATAGTAACAGGGAAACACATCTAGAGGCATTGAGGAGGAGGCATCCAGTAGTTGCAAGACTGCATTGAAAATGCGGTCTGAAATGAAAGGAACTAGACACTAGAGGATGAAATAGGGGTAGTGAAGGTGGCTTTAGGGTGGGGACTAGGGGTACTTCTTCATCATCCCTCTCATATGGTCAGGTTTTTATTGAGGTTGCTCCAGGCCATTAGTCATGACTATTCTGAGTAATTTCAATAATATGCTTTGCTAAAACGAGAGCTTGTTATCCCAAATGTAAAGTGGCACCACTAAATTAACTAGCATGGACTATTTTTATTTGAAACTATATTATGTTAATCACAGAAATAGCAATGGCTGACAAAAAAATGTGTCTTTATGTACTAATTGTCTTATATTACTTATTTCATTATAGAAATTGCATCATTATAATATGGTTTACTTAATTATTAGGTTTAATATATTATTATCATGTTTTAAAATGATTCATTTATAGTTCTTAGTTTGCAATTTCTGTTCTGCACAGGCTAAATACTCTTGTCGGAACTCTGATGCGATCTCCAATATGTTTTACGCTCGAAATCTAATAGAGCGTAATTATTTTACAGATTTGCAGGTAATTCCACAGTTTTAGAAGGGAATCCTCTCAAAACAAGTATTTGCTTTAATGGTTATTTTTTTCTTTTTAGTATAGTAATATTGTGCCACTGTGTATTTAAAGCTGCAATAAACAGTTAATCTGGGTAATACACAGGTTCAGGACAAACTGCTAAAGTCATCAAAGCCATTTCTCAATGATGATATTCTTACACTTTTTTCATTGCAAAATTCAAGCTCTTTATGTGGACAAATTTAAGTCCTTTTTAAAGACTTTCAAAGCCAATTTTCCAATTTTTCTGATACCATTAAAAGAAAAATTCTGGTGTCAATCATGCACTTTGCAAATATGTCTGCGATTTATATAAGCGATTTTTAATCTTGCGTCTGCATTTATCAAGACATGACTTTTAAATCTTGAGCAAATTACACATATATTTGTCTTTAATACATATCTCCCCCTATACCTGTATACCATATTTTCCAGTTTACAAGTCGCAGTTTTTTTTTCATAGTTTGGCTGAGGGTGCGACTTGTACTCTGCGACTTATTTTTTTAAATTAATACATTTTTACCAGGTATATTACTTTACCAAGAGGGCGCTTAGGCCTGTGTTAATAATTTCAACCTTGCCGTGTCGTCCTTTCTTACCAAACAGGACACGAACATTCCGTTTTTGGCACACGGGTAATTTATGATAACAACTCAAAAGACTCATCGGAATGACACGGAAAATATTCTGCAAATTCTGCAGATTTTTTCATTTAAATTTACCACTAGAAAACACTACCCTAATTTCACATGGTCCATAATAAATGTCTAAAATTGATATGTAATCTTTGCCCTAATATACATTTCATAGTGCCCTTTAGCAGCACCTGTCCTCTTCGGCATGACCCGTAGGGAGCGATGACGCTTGGTAGGGCCCAAAATTCAAGCACTTTTTAATCCTTGAAAAAACAATATTAAAGTTTAAGCATTTAGAGGGATTTCAAGTAGGCCTCGGCAACATGACAAAAATTGTTATTACCATAAAATATTTATTTTCGGTCGATATGGAAAATGATCGCGATAATTATAACGTCTTTTTTTTCCTTTCACATTTTAGGTCTTATTTGTGTTTCAAAGTCCAAGTTGAAAAAAATCTGATGCTTCTTTCACCAATCTTTAAAGTCAGGACAAGGACGCGTGGTAAAAAACTATTACACAGCATTTCACAAATATGCGGAACATTAAACAAGTGGGGCAACATGGCAGCTGAGTGGTTAGCGCTTCCGCAGCACAATTCTGAAGTCATGGGTCCAAATCCAGCTGCCAGCCTTCCTTTGTTTTCATGTTCTCTCCGTGCTTGCGTGGGTTCCTCTAGGCACTCCAATTTCCCCCCACATTCCCAAAAA
This sequence comes from Urocampus carinirostris, assembly GCF_059441175.1. Classification (NCBI taxonomy): domain Eukaryota; kingdom Metazoa; phylum Chordata; class Actinopteri; order Syngnathiformes; family Syngnathidae; genus Urocampus; species Urocampus carinirostris. The sequence continues at coordinate 13,945,291 of NC_142352.1, forward strand.
CATGCATTTCAGGTCTCTGTGTGCCCTGCGACTGGCTGGCAACCAGTTCAGGGTGTCCCCTGCCCACTGCCCGAAGATAGCGGGGATGGGCTTCAGCATCCCAGTGACCTACTGAGGATAAGCGGTGCTGATAATGGATTGATGGATTAAACTAGTGAATACCTAATCAGGGGGGAAGCTGGTTGCAGGGATACACAGGTAGCGCATTGCTAACTGGCTCACTGGTGGAAAGGTTTTTTCATGGGGCCTGATGCTTGTTAAACTCGTTTGGGGCGAAAAAAAAATTCTGTGTATTCTAGTGGGCGATACTGTTTTAAATGGTGGAACACGGTACGTCGCCTTTTTTTGTCAAACACATAAGTAGCCAAAATACCTCCAAACAACTGAAGATGTGGGCTTCTCTATGCTGGCGTATATTCTTCGTCTCTTTATCGCTCATTTTGAACGTCTTGTAGTCCTTTCGCTTTCACTTTGTGTGAGCCGCTATATCGCTATTCCTGCAAAATGGTTGGTCCTCTGGAACTTCATCGTCTCCTGCATCTTAATCTGGACCTCAATTATCATTGCATTAGCGCCCCCATTTTCTCCGGTGGTTGGGTGGTAGTTACAGTTTAAATTATTGACTTTTTATGGAACATTTTATTATTTATCGTGGCAAAAACCATATGATAATAATTGTAGTAATCGTTTTATCGCCCAAACCTAATTTCAAGCACCCATACATAACCTGCACTGAATCCAGATGTACATATTGTAAAAACATTGAAAGAATACGAAGCAAGCCCATAAAATGTAAACTTGAAAAGCACTAGGGACAAAAACTACTTAAAAATCAGTTTAAAAGAATGGCAAGAGGCACGGTGGAAACAATAACAAGAAAGTGCCATTAGTGGGTGAGGTAAATTCTGATGTCATGTAATGTCAAGCAGACATGGTCTTCCCGACCAAATTAGTCAGGAAACAGTAAGCAATGAGTGGGAGCACTCTAGCTGAGAATAACAGCGCTTTCGGGGTGAAGTTGTTAATACAGATTGTGTTGGTCACACGGATAAGGTCAATGCCTCACATTTCTTTTAGGATTTGCCTAATGCTCCTTCAATTGTGATTTTATATCTCGTCGCTGCTGTTTCCAAATGACGAATTGTAAAATGAGCGTTCCTTAGGAGGGCAAAAAGAAACAGTATTCACAAAATGATCATTAAAGAAACACCAAAGCTGTATAGGAAGATACAGGCCGGTTCCAAAAATAAACGTTATTTTACAATACTTTCGACTGACCTGTTATGATTAACTTAAATTTACTTACTATTTAGTTTTATCTAAAGACCGAAGAAAAGACAAGACAAAAGGTCAAGTGAAAAACTGCCAGATTTAAGTACATTCATTAATTCATTCATTCATTGTCCAACCACTTCATTTCCCATCCCAGCTGATTTCTAAGGGTCAATCAATCCAAATATCGAAATTATCCATAATGGGCGAGTCCCTGGGTCAGACCAATACTATTGTCTTAAGATCAATGAAAATGATCTTAAATGAAATGATCTGCATTTATATATAGCGCTTTTCAAGTCAAGACTTCCCAAAGCGCTTTACAGTGTGCTTCACATTTCCCAATAGCGGCCGTGCAGCCATGTAAGGCTAACCTGCTCATTGGGGGTATTAGGGGTTCAGTGTCTTACCCAAGGACACTTCGACATGTAACACAGAGGAGGCGGGATTCGAACTGCGAACTCTTGATCCCAAGACAAGCGCTCTACATCCTGAGCCACTGCCGCCCCAATAACTTTCCCATTCTAATCATCACTTTAATAATGTTGCATGTGTGTCGTAAAATTATGCATTGATTAAAACTTTCAAATTTGATTCAATTGCAATTTCACATATTTTATACTTTCACTTTAATACTTTTGCTACGCACTGTATATTCATGTTGTAAATCGACAAATGTTACTCAAGCATGTTGGCATTGTTTTAGCTCCATGGGACTACCTGAGACAATAGGTTTTGTTGGACAAATGGACAAATCCAGTTATGTCTTTTCAGATTGACAAGACTGACATCCAATGGAAGTGCTTATGACTCCTTGGGATGAGAATTTTTCTGTCTCCATAGCTTGTTAGACCTAAAAGCTGAATGTAAACATTCCATAAACAAAAAAATTGGGATATACGTATTTTTGCAACAGAAGGAACATTTTAATATAATACAAAATCTGCACTGGTAATTCTGTACTTTAGTGCACATCGACCCTTGACCAACAAAAAATGGAATTTCATAGGTTCCGAGGCAAAAACCATTTTTTTATATTGTCCAAGTCTTACTTTATATAAAGGCTTTCTTTATGTTTTTTTTCTTTGTTTTCTTTTGCATGTTCATTCATTTTTGTTTAACAAATGACTGTCTACATCAAAACGCAGATCTATAAATATCGAGACTTCCCCTTGAATATTTTATCTTGGATAAAATTACAGTATTCATCTTGGGTTTTGCACATTAAACCAAATCTTGTGAAATGAATGTAAGGCACTAACCTGCTTATTAGAGGTATTAGGGATTCAGTGTCTTACCCAAGGACACTTCGACATGTAACACGGAGGAGCCGGGATTCGAACTGCGATCTACCTCCTGAGCCACTGCCGCCCCTATAATCTTTATATAGGTCATTTCAAATAACCCAATGATTCAGAACTAATAATATTGCCATGATTTGGAGTCATACCTGATTTGGGGAAAGAATACAACTCTTGTCTGGAAAGTAAGGCAATTATGGAATCGAAAAATGATAATCCAAAGAAAATAAAAAATTCTCGTTCATACCAGCTTCACAGTCATCCAGTATCACTGCAGGCGATTTGATTGTCAAAATGCCCCCCTTTTGTAATAGTTCAAACATCTCTTTTACGTGCAGCTATATTGGAATTAATCCCTGCTGAATTAATTCTTTATATAAAACGTATAATTAATTGAAAACCTCTTCAGTATGTCATCTATCAAAGTTAGAGGGAAAGACTGAAGCACACACTTTAAAGACAGCCAGCCTGCATTTATGTCTTGGAACTGCAGATCAGGCCCGTTAAGAGATTGAATCTGGCCCGCGAGACTACATTCAGAGAAGCGCAAGAGAAAAACAAGCGGCAGGTTGAAATATGCAGGGATCAGAATGGAGATTTTCATTTTCAGCTGAAATAGCCAGGGTCCAGGGGCCGCAGGCCCCGGCCAGGTCCAGGGCTTTGCCCCCCTGAAGCCAACAGCATTTATCTTATTTGCTATGTGAAAATTGCACTAGAATGATTTAAATCCAACAAAACAGAAACCATGTATTTTTTTCAGTTTTAAGATGTTTAAAACAATTGGGGGATTACAATGTTACAACCATCACCATTGTTGTTGTGTTTTGATGATGAAGATGGACCTTGTATTTAGCTACTAATCAACAATATATATGAAAATATATACATTAATAACCATTCATCATTAATTTGAAAATAGAATGCACAAACTGAACATGCTTAAAGAAAATACATGTCAGTCTGTGACAGTCTTCTCCAGCCATGACCACTTAAATTTATTCTTGATTCCTTTATCAATCTCGGAGACAAAAGCCTCGTCTTCTTTTCTTAGTATTTTCATATTTACTTTTTCAAACACTCATTTCACCGTTTGAAAAGACCGGAAGGAGCGCCATGTTTGAGAAAGCCAATGCTCTGAACAAAAGCTCCGCTGATTGGTTATCAGCGAACCTATCGACCAATGGTAGGAGTCGATCTATTTGTTGTGTGTTAAAGATCTAATGCGCTGCGCTTCTTTTTGCCGATTTTTCTCGCGATCTCTAACTGCTAACTTGGGGTGATGAAACAGTCACGTATCATACCTCACTCCCCCAAAATATTTTCTCATCGAATTTAGACGATTTACGGGAATGACCTTTGGGGTTCAAAAACAGCGGAAATCCGCGGATCCGCGGAAAATTCTGATCCCTGAATATGTCAACTTGATGTTGCCAAAGCCAGGTGCCTCGAACAAAGACACTGTACTTGTATTTCTTTCTCTCTCTCTCTCACTCTCTCTTTTCCACCCTTTTTCTCCCACTCTCTGTCTCTTTCACCCTCTATGTCTCTCTTTTTCTCTTCCTTTGTTGCTCTTTGTCTTTTTCTCTGTGTCTTTTTAACTTCTTTTGCTCTAACTTCCTTTTATTTTCCTTTTCTCTCTTTTCTCTTTCTCTCTTCATACCCTTCGCGCTTTCTTTTCTCTTTTCTCTCCTTCTGTCTTTCTATTTCTCCCTGGATTTCTTTCTTCCTGTCCCTTTATGTTCACCCTCTCTCACAACTTTTTACCTTTAGTTTCTCAAGCTCTCTTCCTCTCTCTTTTTCTTTCTTTGTCCCGCCCTCTCTCCTTTTCCCTCCCTCTTTCTCTCATTTCTTTATCTCTTTTTCTTTCTCTTTAATCTACAAGTCCGGCCCCCGACAGAATGTTTGTTCTATCGTGTGGCCCCCCGAGTTAAAATGACTTTGACACCCCTGGTCTACAGTGTACGTTGGGGTCTCCAACATGGTGGCTGTGGGCCCCAGGGCGCGTCCCCCCCAAGGACAGCTAAGGTGCTCGCTGACTTGTTCTGAAAATAGCTCGACAGTGCTGGGTCATTGTGATTTTCTAGAAAATATGTCTTTAGTGATTGGCTTAGTTTATTTAACCCTACTTCATATTATTTACCTAGTAATAACATGGTAATTTGTTATTTTTATATATGCAGGTGAAACTGGGCGCCATTTAGCCTAAAAAGTAACAAAAATTAAAAAGAGGTTAGGGACCCCTGATCTACACACTGTGAGCTCATTTAAACATTTGCAGATTTTGTTCCCCCCCAAGAACAAGCAACAGATCTAACCTTTTTCTAAACAATACAATTTTGAACAGGGAGGGTCTCATTGGAGGAAAACAATCCTGATGAGGTCCCTTGACTACTCCCAAGAAAATGATGTCGAAGTCAGAGCAGTAATGCGTGATGAAAGTGTTGCAATCTATGGATCCTATTCCTGATTATTCAAAATTTGCTAGAAAGTTCCAGATAATGCAGGTGGACCTCACACAAACCGGAGTTGAAGCATGTGTTGCAGGAATGAGTCATCCCAATCCAGATTCGCAGTGTATGTATCTGATTAGCATACCCACGCTCACCCCAGGAAAAACAGTAAACATTGCAAGAAGACTAACAGTTAATTATCAATTCAAAACCAAAAATGATGAAATTACTTATTTGACGTTCAAACAAATGCAGTCGGTGTTTAAAGCAATATCCTTATGTGGGGTCAGATGAATACAATGCAGTTTAAGGTTGTGTCAATCAGTAAGAAATACCTAAATGCAAAGTCCTTATACACAATTAAGTATAAATAGTTATATTTCTGTAATATTTTTGCTCTTTGATTTAAACAATATACAGTAAGACCTCGGTTATCGTGGTTAATGGGGACCAATACCACCCGCGATGAGTGAAAATCTGAGAAGTAGCGGCGCACCTTCCAAAAAAAAAAAAAAAAAAAATGTTTTTTTTTTTTATTATTATTTTATTAGACCCGTTTAATGGGGAGCAAAACCACCCGCAAAAAGTGAAAATCTGCCAACCACCAGCACCATGCTAAGCCGGGAAGGCTCTCGACTTACTCTGACCGTACTGAGTGTACTGGTAGCTTCCGCTTCACCCCCCCTAACCCCCACAGGTCCCCCCTACCCCTTTCCCCCCATCAAAAGCCGTGTAGCGCCATGTAGAGCCATCGCCGCCCGAGCGGGAGACGTGACGTTGGTGACTTTTTCATCCGCGTTAACAAACGCATTTAGTAGAATACGATCGCGCTTTATTGTTTAAATAAACGTATTATACAGACTACGATCGCCCAATTATTTTAATTAGCTCGCTTTATGGTTTCAATAAGTGTATTATATAGAATACGATCGCTTTTGTCGGAAGCGCAGCAGAATGCGGGTTCACGCGAGGGGGGGGAGGATTCTGTACGGGAGTCGGATTTGGGCACAACACCGGGAAACGAGAACGGCGCGCCGTGCTAGGGTCATTGGCCGAGGGGGGATTCCCGCAAAAAGTAGCGACGCCCCTTTAACCATTACAGACCGCGAAGCTCCGAATCCGCGAACGTCGAACCGCGAAGTAGCGAGGTCCCACTGTATACTACAAGTTATAATAATTAAGTAGCTGGGTCAAGCTAAAGGTATGTGTTTTTGACCAATTTAGTTTCCACCTTATCCGCTTCTGTAGTGACTGGCTGCAAACACTGTTTTATTTATTTTTTTTAAGCCACAGATTCTCATTTATTCAAATTTTGTTCAAGTTTGGGGATTCCATCCAAAAACAAAGTATGTTCAAAGACTAGTGGTAACACCACTAACATATTGAACTGTAACGAGAAATGTTGCCTTGTGCACAATTCAATACTTTTGGACTCCAAGACCTCTGCAAAGAATAGGACCAAATCAGCCAAAAATCAGGGAACGTGATATATTAGTGTTTCCCTATCAAAGGTGAAATTGAAAAGCTGCAATTGTGATTTCCTGAGCTTGTGAGTGAAGCAGGGCAGTGATGGAAGCCTGTCATCTGGAGATGGTGCTGTGGGGATGCTGCTGTGGATGCTGCAGATTGTCTATGATAGACCGAAACTTGCTCATTGACCTCCTTTCAGCTTCCAGCGGAGTGTGCCCGCAATATCTTGTTTTTTTCTATGAACGATAATAAAGCTTTCTATGCTGAGACCAAGGACAGACGGTCATGAAGTTTATCATTGCTTGAAAATTGATTTTTCAAAGTACAAAAAGGAACCTTCCCATTATGCAAAAAAACATCTGTATTTCTATCTGTGTTTGTGACATAGTTCGATGTTACTGCAATCCCAGTACTCCTGCTACAGGAAACAAATATTTTGAGTACTTATTAATTGAGGTCTTGATATAAGTGGTTAATCAAAAGGGTTTTCAAACTTTTGATTATAAATGAAAGTAGTAAAACAACACTATAGGACAAATAACCCACAGAGTTGACTAAGGGCCGGCAAACTACCATGCACTCTGTCAACTCGGGAAGCTTTTTGGATGGTTAAATAACACTGTCTTCACAGCACACCCCCACCAACTATCCTACAATGACATGTTCCACTCATGGCAGTAATGAGACAATGGAAGGATAAGGACATCCTTGACAGCTGACAACCTAAGACATTACTATAATTTTTAGAAGACTAAAAAGACTATCTTTCTTAATCAGCCCTGGTATACCTGTAAGAGTATTTGATTTCAAGTATAAATTATTAATTAGCATCTTCTTTCAATATTTAGAACACCCAAAAAGGAGTGTGAAAAAGCAAATAAGGCAAGATGTTGGCCAGGGTGTGTGTTTTTTTTTAATTCACTAAACTGTTAGCACATGTAATACTTTGTTGTCATTGCTAAATCCTGAACCAGTTAAAAATTATAATTACCGTATTTTCCGCACTATAAGGCGCACCGGGTTATAGGGCGCACCCCCCAAAAATAGTTTTTGGTCCTATATTTCCATACATAAGGCGCACCGGATTATAAGGCGCTACAATGGGAACGCCGACAAAACAGTCAGATAGTTCAAGTCAAACTTATTACCGCCTTAACGTTACGAAAGCTTGCAAAGAAGCAAATACGTGTCGTAGACACGTGCGGATGCGGTGTCCGTACGATGTCACCAAACAAACATTTCTTAGTTTCCATTTTATTTTTTGCTGGCAACTGTGTGGACAGCAAAGTAAGAATTTTATTGTGCAGGAAAAACGGGGTTCTTTACTGTGCATATGACAATAAACACTTTGAATTGAATTTAGTTTAAAAATAGACTCATCACAGAAACATCAAGATCGTTCTAAAACAAGATACCGGGAAAATATATATCTGCATAGCTCACCTAAGTTCTCTTGCAGCCTTTACGTTCATTAATGATACTTCTTACAACCGTGAGTGTAGTAAATCCAGGAGAGTAAAATATTTACCAATACAGAATATTAAAAAATGTTTTCTCTATGCCGTAGTGCAACCCAACCAACGTGTAATTCACATTCATCTTTTTCGGCCAATTGCAGGCTTTGTTTCGCCCCTTTAGCCTAAGCGAGCCTGTAAATGATAAAAAGGATCCGCCCCCTTTACCTCCGAAAAACTTTAGCCAATAGTGACTGATTCAAATGATGATTGACACATTGGTTAGGAAATGAAACGCCGGTATATAAATCCCAGCATACACCGCGGACGACTTCGCCTTCGGGGGAAAATCTAGTCGGCGGCTGCTTGCTTTAGTTGCTAGACTTTGCGACTTAATATTGATCCATATATAAGGTGCACTGTATTATAAGGCACATGGTCAGCTCTTGAAAAAAATAAAGGCTTTTAGGTGGGCCTTATAGTGCGGAAAATACAGTAAATAACGAAAATTAAAATTAAAAAATACCTACAATTAAGCAACAGTCTATTAAAAAAAATATCTCAAAATCAGTACAAAAGTTCTTCAGGTTGCAAGTCCGTCAAACTTTGTATAACCTTCAAATTAAACTCTTATTGGAGGATTTTCAAACGTGGGTTTGACAACGCAATAAAGCACATCATCTGTGACTTGAAAATTAAATAAACATTAATTGAGGTTACGCCTGACAGTGTACAAAACAATTTATGGCCAACTTTGTTTCAGAAATACGGGAAATCCCAAATTATTTGGTTTACATAACATGGAATAAAACACCGAGAAGACCAAGGAGGTCACTTTTGACTTAAGGAGTCTAAAAAGACTGATTATGCCCCCTTTCTCCAGGATGGAGAAGTGGTGGAGCACATGGACAACATTAAGTTCCCGGGCTTCCACATAACATCAGACCTCTCCTTGTCTACTTGCTGCCTTGTGAAGAAGGCTCAGCAAAGGATGTTCTTTCTGTGTGGTACGGCCGCTACACATCACACGAGAAGAAACAATCGAAACGGGTGGTTCGAACTGCACAGGGCATCGTGGGCCACTTCCTCTCTGACTTGGAATCCATATATGCGGGCCGAGTCAAAAGGGAGCAAAAGCCGTCGCCATTGGATACCAGCCACCCGTGCCACACTCTTTGTACCATTTCCATCAGAAAAGCAGTTCAGTAACATTCACGCCACCACAATCAGACTGAAGGACAGCTTTTTTTTCCTCAGCGTTGTCAAGTCTGCAACTGCAGGACAATAACTTAGAGGCTGTGAGCACCAGCACAACAAACTTTTTACACTCAGCCACACCTTGATATACAACATAGAATATATGTACATAGTCTTTTCCTTGTTGTATATACATATTTCATTATATTTGATTGTATCTTTGCTTTAAACCTATTTTTTAAACATTGTACAACGGAATCCCCCCAAAAAAACATTGGCATTTATGTTGATGCCAATAAAGACAATATTAAATATCATTTTTTTGGTTTAATGACAGAGCTAGCCAAACCAGTCATAGAATTAGAATTTGAGGCAGATAATAACAATTAACAGGCTATAGTCCAGGGGTAGGGAACCTATGGCTCGGGAGCCATATATGGCTCTTTTCATATGGCTCCAAAATAAAATGTAACTATTGAACATCTCTCTGTGGCGTTCCAAAGTCAAGTGATTTCATCCATATTTTGGTCCATATAAAGCCAAAGCAACTTAATGCAGAAGTTCGATAAGAAACCATTTAAACTGATGAATAAAAACGCTGGCAAACGACTTGCTCACAGCGCAAGGCACTTCCTTCTCTCTCTCTCTCTCGCTCAGTCTACACCAAAGGTGAATATGACGATATGCTTATCGTTTGCAGTAATTTGTGACATTTTTGCAAAAGAACTTTGCATGCACATTGCTTTGAAACCGTTATTAAGGACAAATTTCATGGAAAAAATTGCCTCAACACTCTTAACTTAAGATGGAAGACAAATTATAAATGGCATATTTACATTGATTTGGGACACAGGATTTGGCATTATTAATATTTCATACATTTGATGAAATCATCAAATGACACACAGTGAAATAAAATGCGCTGAAGAATTAGCTTTTTGTCTAGAGAGAGTGTTTGGCAGTTTTTTCAATTTTGCCTGAAAATATATGATGTGCCTCTCTCAATTTCTTTTTAAAACATTTTTTGCTTTCATGGCTCTTTGTGTCAAAAAGGTTCCTGACCCCTGCTATAGTCTGATGACAAACATTTGGCATGTAAGGGCATGTTGTAATGTACTCGTGATTAGCATTTCTTAGCGATCTTCTGACTTTCCTCAAAGTCCGACCTAATTGATGATCTTTTTTTTAATGTAACAAGCAGCTACAATACTAGCTCCCGCCGTCCTACGCAGTTTGTTTTTGGTGTAGACATTGACTTGTGCGTCCGCCCAGCTATTTGACTCAAAGCATATATCGGCCAATTTACAGTTGCGAACAGTCGAACACACACTCAAACACACACACAGGCCTCCTCAACCTGCCTCATGGACAGCATTGCCTTCTCGACCTGCCCCATGGATAGCATTTGCTGTGTGTTGTCTGCTGCAGAACACATTGCACAATAAAAGATTGCCAAGTATCAAAGGCTTTAAAGTCAACTGTAAAACAGCAACAGATTACTGTATATATATACAGGTCGTGATCACAAGCCCTCGTTTTAGGGTGTTAAAGTTAATAATAATAATAATAATAATTTCCTTGTATTGTCATTCTGTGTAACAATGTACACAGAACGAAATGTCGATTACACCTGACCCGTTGTAGCGAGCCAATGCAGTAGTCAGTCCATGAGTGTATTATGTGAAGTTTAAATCTATTTGGACAATAACAAGTGATAGTTAGAACACTGTTAAGAGTCCATAAATTATTATGAGAAAAGTGCAACAATGTTCATTTGTATAAAAGTCCGTGGGGAAAAAAGTAACAACAAATTAATATAGTTTTATAGTCAAGAGCTGCAGCAGAAGCAGTTAGTCATCGAGTCGTTTACGGTTTAATTAAACGGTAGTTTTACAATCATCTATTAAGCAAGTAAGTATTGATTACTATTACCTTTTAGTATTATTGTCCATGTTGATGACTGCTGGCATCCATCTGATGACCATGAATGGCTTTATTATAGGATTAACTTTAATGTTGAAACTCAAAAATAATCACAGCTGTTGGAACCAGTTATTTCCACAGCCAGCTTTCTCACCTCATTCTTTCACTAACTAAAGGCTAGGTTCACTTGCGGAGCTCAACGCTCAATTCCATGTTTTGATGTAATCTGTTGTTTTTGTGAGATGGTTCACATCTCCAATTAAATGAGACTTGTAGGCGATCCGTTATTTTAATGCTACCTCTTGTGTGAACGCCATAAGTGTCCCGCATGCGCAGAAGAGGACACATGATGTTACACGCAATGCGGTTCGTGTTTGCGGAAGTACTCATGGACACTAACGGCAGAGTGTATCTAGCAATTTGAAGGTTATTGTGCTGCAGGAGGCTGAACAGAGTTGTGTCTTCAAAAATTAATTAAATCCAAAACTTCGCTTTCCCTCCATTGAATGCTCTGGGTTTTCGTTCCCCATGGTTGTTGATTTTTACACTTACTCCTGCCTCGATGACGTCAGTCGCATTGATGAAGTGCAGGTTGCAGGGATACGTCTCGACCGTTCACGCAGCAGTCGCATCTCAAAGGACCAGACATGTATCGGATTTAGGACCACATATGAAAGTGGCCTGGATCAGGTGTGAAAGAAATCGTGTATGTGGCATTAAGCTGGACTGTAACCAATCAAGTACAGGTCATTTCCGTGCAGAAAAGTCCAATTTCCTTGCAGTGTGAGCCTGGGCTAACCGACACAAGCAGTTTCCAACTTCAAGGTTAAGATCACATCAAAAATTATTTAAATGAACGGACATCTTCAGTGAGGCGGAAATTCTAAATACAACAAATGTGCGAGGTGTACAGCATGTTGCGTGCCAAAAAATAAAATCTAATAACATCTGATTGGCAAACTGTCTTAGGACAGTTGGCAAATGGGCGGGCAGCGGAGGAGTTTAGAGGTGCTAAAGTTCAGGCAGGAGCGACGTAGCAACTCTGTGTCGTGCCAACAGCACTGCATTGGTGTTAATCCTGACTAACTCCTTGACCCAAGGCCCCCATCAATCGTCATCACAAATTATGTACCTACGATTTTTCATTTGGATTCCTTATTTCTGAAAAAAGACATTACATCACAATTGTCTTCATTGTGGGAGTATTAAAGGTTGACTTATCTTTTGGGGGCTGCATGTCTCCTGTGCTTTGCCACAACAGAAGTCTTTTGACTCATGTCCATCTGTGCCAGCCTTACATTCAGTTAATGAAAAAACAAAATCAACCTGCCTCGGGAAGCATGTTTGCATGTTTTATATTCTAAACATAGAGAAAATTGCATGTTTTGCTTCGTAAACATTTCACACATTCAAAAAATAATATTTTAAGAAATGACAAATATGGAGATATATGAATATTTTGTTTGTTTGTTTGTTTGTACATGATTCAATTGTTTGTTTGTTTGTACATGATTCAAATTGAATCTTTTCTTCCGGCGCCGTCACGAATGGCAGCCACTCCAGCAGCTCCCGTGTTATTTTCGATTGTTCTCGATTGTTCTCAGCTCAGGGATGCTGCTGGAAATGTGAATTTCCCTTCGGGGATGAACAAAGTATCTATCTATCTATCTATCTATCTATATATTTTTTACATGACAGCAACAATATGTCAGTTTTTGAATATTTCCCAGGGAATTATTCATACAAAGCTATAAGAAGGAGAGGCAAATAGTCATTTAAAAAGGTAGGCCTAGTTAACTCTTTTTGAGTTTAGCTTGCATTTAATAGTCTCCGTACATATCAAAAATTATTTAAAAAAATAAAAAATTAAAAAAATAAAAATTAAACATTGCTCTGAAACAATTAAAAATAATATTTAAATAAAATTTCTGATAAAAAATCCAAAATAATAATTACAGTGGAGGGCAATCACAGAACACATTTTCACAATTTTCAAAAAAAATATATAATCCTATGGCTGTTTCAAATAAAGCTATTTAGCATAGCAGTCAGTTGGAATCAGCGAGAGAAAAAAAATTTAGGGAACTATGAGCCTTATTTTCTAAGGACTATTCCATCAAAATAAAAAATAAAAACAAAATATTCATTTAAAAGATATATATTCTAGAGTGAATAACTTATAGTTTAATTATTATTTTGACAGTGATTTTATGCCGTTAGCACATTCACCTATCACATGAAAGGTCCTCAGTTTGAGACCAGGTGGAAACATGATGGCCCGGAGAGCTATGGGTGCCACCAGGCCGTACTTGCTCAAGATCCACCACAGTATTAGTTCCCCTACAAACCTAGTGGTTCAAGGATCCAACCAACCCACCAAAGAAAGGTATACTGTAAAGTAGTTTTGGAATTAAAAACTCAAAGTTGGGCCAAAAAATGAGAAGTACAATGGCGGGTTTAGGTCCCATTGAGTCTCTGTAGTTTGTATTCTTCCTTGTACTTGATAGTGGATGTTTTTGATTGCACTACACTATACAGCAACATCTAGTAGTCAAATAATACACATTGTCCCCCTAAGACACAAAAAAGGACCTCCTAATCTATCTATCTATCTATCTATCTACCTACCTTGGTCATATCCCTCGAGAGGGGTGACCGACAGCCCTTATACAGTATGTTATAATTAAAGTCAAAGTTGTCTTTATTCTCATTTACAACAATGCAGAGAAATTGTTTACAATGTTGAGGTTTTTGAGTTTTTCCTTGCCTTCATGTAGGTTTTAGATCAGGGGACTGTGGTCTGTGCAGCCCTTTGAGACTCTTTGTGATTAAGGGCTATACAAATAAACATGACTTGACTTGACTAGATTAGACATGGCTCTCCAGTATAAACACGCAATTAAAAACTTAAAAGGGAAAAAAAACAGACAAATGTGATGTCAGAATAAATACCGTAAGCACAAATATTTAAAAGGTAGAGTTTGGAGACTGGCATACGTTGTAAGTGCATCAGAATAACTGATCAATCAAAAATAGTGCATCATAACAACAGTGCAATGAACAATAGTGCAATAACATTTAGCAGTAACAAAATTCCAAAATAACAATTTAGATATGTAAGGGTAGAAGTTGCAAACTTTGAAATCGCATATTTGATCTTTCATTGAAATGATAAAAAAATAAAAACAAAATGTCATGGTCGCCTTGGTGACCAGTCTGCCCCGCCCTCTGGGCAACAGCTGAAGCAGTTCAACTAATTGTGTCTGCTATTTAAGGCTGGAATCTGGGCTTTGCGGGTGCTGGCTCATTATACATATCTACACAATCCCAGGTCTGTTATGCCTTGTCCTGTTTTAGGTTTAAACATTTTCCGTCTGTTAAGCCCTGCCCTGTTGAGTTCGTGCCGGAGGAACTCTGTACCGTTCTGTTCTGATTGTAAGAATGTTTTTGTTTGTCTTGTCCCTGACTTTTGGACAACTTTTATTTTGTTAAATAAAACTTATGGATCGTCACGCAATTGAGTTCTCCCTTCCTGCCTCCTGCCTCCGTTCTGGTCCGATCACTCCTTCGACCCCACCACGCCTCTTGACAGAATGAGCCAGCCACGACAAGAACTCAGCGAACGATCGCAGCGCGATTTGGGGAGACCTGGAGAACGCAGCTTGGCAAGCGCCCACTGAGTCCGACTTCGACTGCCTGCCCGTTCGAACCACGGCCCCGCCCGTCGTGGCCATTGCTGTGCCTCGAATGGGGTTCCGGGAGGAATTGACGCCTGCCTGTTCGACTCTCATGCCTGCCTGCCCGACTCCCGTGCCGATTGCCTGCTATTCAGTCTCCCCTGCGTGACAGTCCGACTCCGACTCCGCTGCCTGCCGGGCCGACTCCGCTGCCTGCTGGGCCGACTCCGCTGCCTGCCGGGCCGACTCCGCTGCCTGCCAGTCCGACTCCGCTGCCTGCCAGTCCGACTCCGCTGCCTGCCAGTCTGACTCCGCTGCGTGCCAGTCCGACTCCGCTGCCTGCCAGTCCGACTCCGCTGCCTGCCAGTCCGACTCCGCTGCCTGCCAGTCCGACTCCGCTGCCTGCCAGTCCGACTCCGCTGCTCCTGTTTTGCCGGTTCTGATTTTGACTCTCTCATGTCTTGTCTGTTCTGATTTTGACTCTCTCATGTCTTGTCTGTTCTGATTTTGACTCTCTCATGTCTTGTCTGTTCTGATTCCGCCTGCCCTGCCTTGCCTGTTCTGATTCCGCCTGTCCTGTCTGAATCGCCACTTCTGAATCGGTCTGTCTTGAGTGCGACTCTTCTGAATCGGCCTGTCCTGAGTGCGACTCTTCTGATTTTGCCTGTCCTGTTTATCTGTCCTGTTCTCGTCGGTTCTGCCTGTCTGTTATCCCCTGTCCAGTTTGCCCGCCGGACCCCTCCCCTGCCGAGCGCCGATTCCGATCCGCCTGACGCAGATGACGCCTGCCTCTCCCCGTTCCTGCGTGTTCGGAGGAGGGAGCGGGGTTGCCCCAATCGTGAGCGTCGAACCATTCCGGGGCGCGAGGTAGTAATTCTTTCTTTTTGGGACCTCGGGAGCTGTCCCTTAAAGGGGGGGCTCTGTCATGGTCGCCTTGGTGACCAGTCTGCCCCGCCCTCTGGGCAACAGCTGAAGCAGTTCAACTAATTGTGTCTGCTATTTAAGGCTGGATTCTGGGCTTTGCGGGTGCTGGCTCATTATACATATCTACACAATCCCAGGTCTGTTATGCCTTGTCCTGTTTTAGGTTTAAACATTTTCCGTCTGTTAAGCCCTGCCCTGTTGAGTTTGTGCCGGAGGAACTCTGTACCGTTCTGTTCTGATTGTAAGAATGTTTTTGTTTGTCTTGTCCCTGACTTTTGGACAACTTTTATTTTGTTAAATAAAACTTATGGATCGTCACGCAATTGACTTCTCCCTTCCTGCCTCCTGCCTCCGTTCTGGTCCGATCACTCCTTTGACCCCACCACGCCTCGTGACACAAAAACATTTACCACAGTAACAGGTGACCTGGGAAATACTGTGTATTGCACAATTGCTTGTATATAATGTGTTGGTGCTTCTATAACTTTGACATCATGATAAGCAGGAACATATGTCGATTGATTGTAATTCAAATAGCAAAATTTCTGCAATAAAAATTCCCACTTATAGGTTATTGATAGTTCACAACTCAAATAACTTGAATGGAAGCTAATTTAAAAATAATCTGCCACCAGAAGGAGTCAAAAAATATAAAAAAATTAAACTTACCTGACCCGGGTGCACATCCATGTGTTGAAGCACCTCTTTCAGCATGACAGGCACATGAGGAAGCTTTTCACTCTGAACACAATGCAACTCTTCTGATTTTGCGTAAGAACCAGGACCACAGATGGCACAAAATCCAGGCGTTTGAATCTGCAAATTCAAATTCCATATTTGGTGCCCCGCCAAATATGTTTTCTTTAAGTGTCTGCAGGAGGGAGTGAGACTATTGAAAATCACCCTCCCTATCATGACCTATGGAGAAGACAAAATCAAGTATGAGTACTCTGTTTATAGTTAGACATTGTTTTAGTTTTCGGAAAAAAAAGAAAAGAAAAAGACATGACACTAGCACAATTAAGGTAATAGGCACAGCCTATAGCTGAATATTGGTTGCTATGTTAAATTGTGCTAAAATATTCTTGAATGGAAAGTAATTTTCAGGCCCCATAGAGAATTAATCATTGAGTTGGGAACATACGCTAATGATAAGTTTATTTTGTTTTCATTATTGGACACCTGCAAAAGAGATTGTATAGGATGCCAATTCATTATTTTGACTATTGTTGTGCACTGTTGTTTTGGTTATTATAAACTGTTCACATCATTGTCCCTATCAGGGTTCGAAAACGTTTTTATGGCAAAATTCAAGCACTTTTTAAGGACTTTCAAAGCCCGATTTCACTTTTCTCCAGTACCATTAAAAGAAAACATCCAGTGTGAATCATCTATTTCGCATAGCCAAAAATATATCTGGGATTTAAAAATGTGATGTTTAATCTTGTGTGAGCATTTATCAAGAAAAAGGAATTTTCGATTTTGTGTAAATCGTGAATACATATGTACCGCAAATTCCGAACTATAGAGCGCACCTGATTATAAGCCGCACCCACCACATTTTAACAGGAAAACCGATTTTGTACTTACACAAGCCGCACCTGCTTTGAGTCCCGCGATTGTAACTGAATATAAAGTACACAGTCCAAAAACCACAGCCGGCAAAATGAACAGAAAATGATACCGGTACTTAAAGTTTGATGCAGACCTGCAGAGTCCGGGTACCCGTTGAAACTAATCCAAGGAAAAAAAGTCTATATTTCCAGAGGTAAGGGTGGGAAAAATATATATCCACTATTGTCCGCCGCGACAACAGGTCTCACTCACCTTTACCCCACTTCCCATCAGCCCGCGTCTGCTCCGCCCCTCTTTTTTAATTCGCAAAACATACCAGAATAAGTGTCTCAAATAAATACATTACAAAAATGTACAGGTGCAAATAAATATTATACATCGGTTACACATATTTACAAAGAAGGACGGTACACCGAGAGAGTTTTCAAAGCTTTAATTATAATATTATAACTTTCATCCCAAACCGTGCCTGTGAAGGGTAGCAAAACGCTACTAGCAACACGCTCGCAACACAGTAAAAGGGTCTGTTAAAAATAACATACCGTACTTGTAGTGGTCACGGTACACCGTCCTCATCTTCCTCCTTATAACTGACGTCATCAAAGTCGTCTTCCCCAGTATGGGAAAGAGACTTTGTCAAATAGACGTCGTCCCACGCTCCCTTATTCAAAAACACGCTAGCAACACGCTCGCAAAGTGAACTTTACGCGCAGTAGCTATGTTTCCTTCTTTATCGGACCGCTCGTTTGCTTTTAGCTTGAAAGCTACGTCATGTGCCTTTCTTTTTGCAATTTGCATGATGAGGATATGTCTACGCTAATTTAATTTGTGCACAAGCTAAGAAGTTGCAGTCTTCCTCAGCGCGTATATTCCACCGGTCTAAATCTTACCTTTTGTACTCGAGCGCCGCTGGCGGCTGTTGCAACAATTACATAAATTGGCCGCATCACTGAATAAGCCGCAGGGTTGAAGGTTTGGGAAAAAAGTAGCGGCTTATAGTCCGGAATTTATGGTGTGTGTGTGTGTGTGTGTGTGTGTGTGTGTGTGTGTGTGTGTGTGTGTGTGTGTATATGTATACCTTAATCATTTGCATGTCCCTTAATAAATGTCCACAGTTGATGTGTAATCCTTGCACTAATAGACAACTCATAGTTCCCTGTTTAGGTGTGACCCATAGGGGGTGATGGTGTTTCATAGGACAATGCTGCACAGACTAATGCCAATGCCGTTCTTCATGAGGTAAGAAACGCAATGGCAAAGCAAAACCAACAAAGAGCATTGTCGGCGTAATTTTTAAGCAGACATGTTGAGAAACATGGCAACAATTTTAAGTATTAACAGGAACGTCACCGAAAATTCAAGAACTATTCAATCCTTGAAAACACAAGATTAAAATTCAACCATTTTTAAGGATTTCAAGCAACCGTACGAATTCAGCAATCAAATTGCTGATCTATGATTACCACAACCTATGGAGCAAATTTGCCTTTGAAACTTTGCAGAGTTAATAAAAAGAAAGGACTCAGAGGAGGCCTTTTTAGAATGGGTTGGAATTTCTCATCTAAAGCTTAGGCTCAGTCCCGTTCTCCTTGCAAGTATAAAATCCATAGACATCTTCACTCCTTATATTGAGTGTCTGCTAAATTTTAAACGTATTAGCCATTTTCAAGGGAACACAAGTTCAGACCAGGTAGATGCTGGAAACATGAATTGGGGAAATACATTCCAAACATAATCATTTAAATTTAACAATGGCCTACAGACATGAAAATGTTTATTTCCCACGCTGTAGCAGCACAATACACAACTGCAATAAAATGTGTTTTATTATGATTATTCTTTGCCAGTTCGTCAATCATTTTGGCACACTGCTTGACACAAAACCGCCGAGAACAAGCACCTAAGTGAGTCACATGGCAATAAGAAAAATGTTTCTGGTGTATCCTGGCAACAACATAAACTCAAAATCAGAGTGTGACCGATTTAAATTCCAATTAACATGATACATGTAGAGCTGCAGCACGGCATGATGAAAAGATTATTGGTAAATAAATCAATAGTTCCAAATCAATTCAATACATTCTGGAGGTATACAGTGCCGTTCCATCAAACAGTTAGAGAAATAGCTAACGCAGAACAATAACAGATGTGTGCAGCGTTTTCAGTACTTCGAAAACAACTAAACTACTTTCTTTTTTCAAGTAACTTACTTGCATTATTGATTGCTTTACATTTCAAGTATTTTCCCATGCATGTTCTCAACAAATGAGAACTTTACCGCAACAAATAATTGACAAACGGCATTGTTAATACTGGGAGTACATTTTTAACGTACTGTTAAAGAAAAAAGAAAAAATAAATGATGTTTTTGTCTTGCTGTTACATAAATACTATGAATTGTAAAGAATTGCATTTTCAATTTAGATGCAAAATTTAAAAATGATAATAAATAAGTAAAATCAACCAAAATAAGAAGAAAGTACATTTGAAAAACACACAAAAATACATGAATTATCATACAAACATGCGGTTTTTAATATGCTTCTAGGTCAAGATATTAGCACTCATGTTACATAACATAAAGGAGCTGACATAATAATCCGCTATCTTGCTGCTCCTGGTATCAAAAAACTTTAAAAGGCTGGGCAGAAAATAAAAAGTAAACTTTTGGTCACTTTGATACTTTATAGATGTATTTTCCCTTGTGTTTTTTAGCACTTGTTTTCGGTTGCATTACACCATACGGCGACATATAATGGTCAATGATACACATTGTCTTCAAGCCAACTCTTTAAAGACTTCTTACATTCAAACATTTTGAGAATAAGATAAAGACAATTTAATGGGGAAAATATACCATAATTATTGTAAATGTTGTATGATGAATATTTGATTACATTAAAAACATATTATGAACAGCTCCCAGCTGCTTCATGTAACCTAGTTTCACTCTATTGTGGGATTCAATTTTTCTTTCAAAGTTGTTGTTTAATCTTAGCATTTTCTGACTTAAATGCTGTCTACCTTCTAAAACACAGACTAATTATCATTCTTCTATGTTGAAAATGAGAATTCTGATATTTTTTCAATTGCAATGCGGCTTGGCCCATTTGAGACGAGATGAAAGTTGATGAAAATACCTCATCCCATATTGCTTTGCAGTTTGAGGATGAAAATATACTTAACTGCAATTGTTTTTATGTTTGTTAGTGACACCAAAACAATATTAAAAGACGTTTTGTTATTTTGCAGGTTAAATAGTTGGTACCGCATCATAACCGAGTTTATATTTACAATCAATGATTGCCTCATCAGCTTTGATTGTCATCCAGTCATGGCACAATCACTGCACGCTGTTTGCTTGAAGCAAGATTTCAATCAAAATAGACCTAGTCCAATTTAGTAACTCGACGATATGACTACTCAGTGTTTCTCATCCATAAAAAAAGATTAGGATGGGTCACCAGGATCTATTTGGTCCCGCAAGAGTCTCATACACTTGTATGAATAAAAAAGTCAAAAACGTTTTTTTAAATATTTATAAATGCAAAGTTGATCAAAATAACTTTAAGATTTCTCATTATATAAAAAATTGCAAACGCCATGGTTCGTATTTGTGCTACGTATCCGTCAGTCAGCATGAACTCATCCAGTTGTTGCAGTGTTTGTCCTGCCCCACCATACTAGCTGGGTAAATTATCACATTGGCAAGTGTCACGATTTCCTCCAAGTTAAACATTTGCCAAATATCAGCAACCAAAAAAAAGTTTTAGCACCAGGCGTTCCGCACATAAATCCTGCCCAGCGGCTCTTTGAACTGTCGGCAAGAGCGCAAAAAAGCATCGCTGTGATTGCAAGCAATTACAAAAATTCTCTCAGAGCAGGAAAATGTTTTGGTGGACACGGGCTTTAACTGGAGCTCGCAAATCGAGCGTTGCGATAACCTCAAATAACATCAATGAAGGACTGGCATTCTGTCATGGCAACAATCACAAAAGCAGCTGTACTGATATCTATTCTATCCATCTATCTATCTATCTATCCTGGTCATATCCCTCGAGAGGGGTGACCGACAGCAAGACAAAAACATACACCAAAAAATATATATATAAAAGGGAAAGGTAGCAAAAAACACACAAGAAAATGTTTGGACCATGGCCAACCCAAATGCCCTAACACCCAAACAAGTTAAGCACCTTGTCACCCAAGTCGGTCATGCTTTCATCCCTCCGGATGAAACGGGACACAAGAAAGCGGCCATGTCACTCTGGTCAGGGTGACATAACACACTCTTCTGTTCAACAGCAGGGCCCGACAGCTTTCACTGGTTTACCCCTGCAGCATCATACAGGCGCCCTGCCCATCCCTTAGAACACGTCTAAACATCCCACTATTCTTTTACAGCACCTCTCCACTCATTCCTATCACCAACAAGAGCTCTAGCTGCCTTTTAGTCATCATCCTACCGATTTCCTCTTTCTTCCACTTCAATCGCTTTACTTCCACATCCTCTAACATTTAGTGACCCTATAACTAGGGTTTGCGAGACCTTTTGGTCCCCCGCCCCAAATTCTTTGCCTTGCTGTCTCTAAGAGCCGCATTAGCTCAGGAGGTAGAGCGCCCGTCTTGGGATCAAGAGATTGCAGGTTCGATTCCCGGCTCCTCCGTGTTACATGTGTGGCAAGACACTGAATCCCTAATGCCTCCAATAAGCAGGTCGGCGCCTTGCATGGCTGCATGGCCGCTATTGGGGTGTGAGTGAGTCTGTGAATGGGTAAGTGTGAAGCACATTGTAAAGCGCTTTGGGAGGTCTTCATCGACTTAAAAAGCGCTATATAAATACAGACCATTTACCATTTAGGGCAGGGGTCGGGAACCTTTTTGACTCAAAGAGCCATAAAAGCAAAAAATATTAATTTTATTTTGGGAAAGAGCCACACCATATATTATGAGACAAATTTACTAAATTGCTAAAACCGCGCCCCAGACAAAAGCTTAGTCTTCAGCACATTTATTTTTGATGATTTGATAAAAATTATGAAAAGAGAATAATGCCAGAGCCCCTGTCCCAAAATCAACAAACATACCACTTTAAACGTGTCTCTTTCTTGCAATGACTCAAGATCGGTTAAACTCCTTTTGACCCTTTTTTTCATACATATTGGTTTCAAAACCAGATGCAAGCAGTTATTGTGTAAAAACGTCACAACGTTCTGCAAATAGGGAGCCTGATGAGCTCACTTTTGGCGCAGACGGCGTAGGGCGAGAGATGGGAGGGAGTGCTTGCACTTTTTGCATAGCTCCACCCATTCCTCCCACTCACCCAATCAAATGACTAAGTTCTCTTCCGGTGTTTTGGCGTATTTACAGTTCTGTGGATTCATCATAAGGTATCTGAACACTGAACACAGATTATATAGTGAACTTTTATATAAAGGATTCTTTAGCGTTGTACAGCCAAAACGAGGTTTTTTTTCCCCCTTTTTTTTTGTGTGACACCTTGACTGTAAATTGTAGTGAAAAACGTGCCCTATATATACTGCGAAGTAATGCCATGATGTTTAGTATTGGTTAGGCTTTGCGTGTACCTGAATAGGATAGATTACTCAAGTTTTGAACAAGATGGAGAATTTTGCATGCAATCAAATTTGTCTCTGAGCCACAGATACTCATAGAAAGAGCCATATATGGCTCGCGAGCCATAGGTTCCCGACCCCTGATTTAGGGAGTAGAGAGAGGAGAGAATCCCCAGTCCCCCTCGCTCCCTCCACTTTAGTCACCCCTTACAACACGCAGCAGATCACCATACTGATATCTAATTCTGGAATTTACCTAAATGAGTATGACATTTAATTGAATTACTCATATCAGTGATTTAGTCTGTCGTTATTTTTTGGTCTAATTAGATGAAGACCAGATCTTATTTTGCATCAAACTCCCGTCTTAACCATGCTTTGTGGGTGAGACTTGTTCGCAGTATCGTTGCTTTTCAAATCTAGTGTATTTAAGATTCAATAGTTTACAAGGGCATACGTTCATCATAGATCTAGATTCTTGCTTTTCCTCTAAAAATGCACCAGAAGTAAAATTAGAGGTCGATCAACTATCGGCTCGGACGATTATTGGCAGCGATATTTGGGGATTTGACGGATATCCGTATCGGCTAATGTATTAATTACATCGGCCGATTAAATATATTTACCACTGGGTAAGAGGAGCAGGCGAGAATTTTGCCGAGTTATTTTCTCACTCGCTCCTTCCCTCCCTTGTCCTCCTCCCCCCACTAATTCTCATTGGAGAAGCGACTGGGGGCGGAGCCAATATGAGAAAAGCTCCGGACTCCACACACTGCAAAATGGATGCAAGTCGCTAATCGTATTGAAAGTTTAAAAAGTCTGTGGGCGGCGCGGCGGCTAAGTGGTTAGCACGTGGGATAAAATCGAGCTACGAGCCTTCCTGTGCGGAGTTTGCATGTTCTTCCCATGTTTGAGTGGGTTTTGTCCGGGCACTCAGGTTGCCTCCCACATTCCAATAAAAACCATGCATGGCAGGTTAATTGGCAGGTCCCAATTGTCCGTTGGTGTGAATGAGCAAGTGAGTTGTCTGTCTTTGTGTGACCTGCGACTGGCTGTCAACCAGTTCAGGGGGTCCACTCCCCACTGCCCAAAGACAGCTGAGATGGGCTCCACCTCCCCCACGACTCTACTGAGGATAAGCGGTGCAGATCATGGATGGATAAAACGTCAGTGTCCCTTGCTAGAGAAGCATGTGCGTGATCAAGAGATAGCGTAAAAAGTGTAGTTTCTCATTTTAGGGATGCACCTTTAGGGGGAGACTGATATATTAACGTTAGTTGGCCAATGAAGCGAATGTGTTTGTGATTGAGAGTGAGCATACGAAAGCACGCTAAAATGTAAGACTGAGTTATTAGCTGTTAACATTGGTTCTCAATCTGACTTTAAAAGAGTGCCCACACTTTTCAATTTTCTATGCGCTTTTTGTTTTAAGGTAATTTAAGTCATGTTGGTTGCATTGGCATTTTTATTTATTAACTGTAAAACGTTTTAGGGAGCTATTTAAGTTTTTATGTACCTTTATACGAGTTCCTGCTAAGCCTAATTATATTTCCTGTACTGTTAGTTTTTGGTTGAAATGAAAGATTAGTCATTAGTTGTGTTGAAAATTCTAATTTATTTCCTGTAAACGGTTTCAGACAGCTATTAATGTGTTATTTGTATTTATAACAAATACTATTTGTTTCTTTTTGCATTTTGAAAATTTTTTACACCAATTTTTAAGCTTTTACAGCAAATGAATATAGGCTCCTAATATCGGGAATTGGCCTCTTCTTGATACTAATAATCTGCATCGGGCCTGAAAAAAAACATATATGTCAATCCCTGTTTTAAAAAGTACATTATCTTGCAGGGGAGCGTAACACCTGGCCCCACCTCCAGGGTCACACAAAATTCTATGAGAAACACTGGCTATCCATAAAATAATTCAAACAAGACTACAGCAACTATATCAAAATAACACGTTACTCCAGCAGTTACCTAAAATAGACAACAGGTCTCAGTCACGAGTTACTCACTGGCAACACTGTTTGGTGTTGTGTTAATCGATGCCTCTCAAGATTCATGACAAGTGTGATAGTTTTATGTCGTTCTAAAGAACCAATCTTCAGTGAATGAGAGAGAACAAATCTCTTTATGAATAGCTCCGTCCTTTTCTTCCAAATTGCTTAAATTGAGGCACGCACATGTCATAAATAGAGCTACAACGATTAGTCGACGTTGTAGACAAAAATCGATAATGGAAATAGTCGACAACGGAATTCATTGTTGACTAATGTCGCCAGATATATATTTTCGTAACAGATAGGGGCATCCATACATGAATACAATCTCTGCTGGGAGTCGCACATGCCCAACACTGTCTCTCCAGTGTTAATATACAGAAATGGCAACATCCACATCAAGTACGCGTACCAAAACTTGCCAAAGTTTGGGAGCATTTTAGCCTGGAAACGGCCAATAAAATGTCTACTTGCAGTGTTTTGTAAGGCAGATTTTAAGTATGATGGCGGCAGCTAGGGACACACGAACATTTTAAAACCATGTCGGATAGTTGAATGAAACAGGGTCTGACTTGCGTCGGTAAGAATTGAGTAATGTCTGAGCCGATACAGTTTTGATGACACGGTTGTACTTTTTATATGCGTGTATATGACTATAAAAGAGAGCATGCGTGTTATGACAGACTGTGCTTGACAAAAATATTTAAAATTAAATGCATGCAGTTTGAAGAACAAACTTCAGTTGTTAAAACCGTTAAAAATGCCTAACCGAAATCTACCGTAAATTCTGGACCATAAGCCGCTACTTTTTTCCCTAACTTTCAACCCTGCGGCTTATTCAGTGGTGAATTTATGTAATTTTTCTAACGGCCGCTAGCGGCGCTCGAGTGTTGCTACTATTAACTGCCCTGTCAAAGCTATATTATTATTATTAAAGCTTTGAAAACTCTCTCGGTGTACTGTCTTTCTTTGTAAATATGTGTAACCCATGTATAATATGTATTTGCAACTGTATATTTTTGTAATGTATTTATTTGTATTTATATTAGACACTTATTCTGATATGTTTTGCACGGATGAACGAAAAATGAGGGGCGGAACAAACGCGGGGTGCCAAGTTTAAGTGGGGACCGCTAAAGGTGAGGGACAGACAAGGAAAGAAGTTGCTTTAGAAGTTGGTTAAAGAAAAAGGAGTTGCGTGAGTAAATGTGTTCAGCTGATATATTTTTCCCACCCTTACCTTTGGAAATATACACTTTTTTCCTTGGATTACTTTCAACGGTACCAGGACTCTGCAGGTCTGCATCAAACCTTAAGTACCGGTATCATTTTCCGTTCATTTTACCGGCTGTGATTTTTGGACTGTGGACTTTAATGAAGGACATAGGGTAGTGCACTATTTCGGAGATGGAATATGAGCTTGCTCTGTCCACTCCACGCATCGGCCCGGTATTGCAGTACCTCCGGGAACGGTGCATTCGCAATGATCGTAGCAAGGCTTTAGGGCTAGGACCTTAGCTTGGCCTTTTGGCTGAGAGTAAGTGTCCCGGCTCCTAGGCTTTGTAGCGTATTATGAACTGACCGATAACGGATAATGGATAATGAATAACGAAGTAAGATCAATAACCCTTAAAAACCCCAAAACCCCATTTAGTTTCATTCGCGGGACTTGAAGTCGGGTTTGGGTTAATTTTGTGTTCGTGTTACATGTTTAAATGTGGGCGCATGCGGCTTATATACAGGTGTGGCTTGTGTATGTACAAAATCGGTTTTCCTCTTAAAATGAGGTGGGTGCGGCTTATAATCAGGTGCGCTCTATAGTCCGGAATTTACGGTATTCGAAATTGCAATGTGGCGTCATGTAATCGGTAGACACTGCGTTTTTTTTTAAGACTTCATAGTCAGCAACCCTAACAAAGCTACCGAGAAGAGGCTGCTGTTTACTTAAGTTGAAAGCATGTCACTAAAATCAACCCTTGAGTGCTTAAGTAGGATAGAAAATACGTAAAAGTGTTATTATTCTTCAACATCTTTAAAATAATTTGGTATTTTTTATTTGGCATATTCCAGGTATTCCTCATAAAACATATTTATGACATGATCCCGTTAGTATTCTAATTTTTTTACCATCTTATTTTCGGCCCCTCTCATGGAAGAGTGTATGTACTGGTAGGTCATGCATCCAAAGGTTAAGTACTCGAAAAAACAAAACTAGTACATCAAACCCACTTTTATTTTAAAATAAAAAGATCGCATCAAAATTGCAATAGTGGTCTGAAAAATCACAATTAGGTTTTTCCTCCAAATCGTGCAGCCGTACTGTCAATGGTTAATACAATTTGATGTCAAACTGTTGAGAATTGTTGAGTTATTTTGTAACAGACTTTGCAATTGACCACTAACTAACTGTACTTCACGAAATGCACATAATATCTACCGTTGCTAATAAGCCAGTTTTCTCAAGGTTTCTTCATTTTCCTCATGTTGAGATTCTGAGTTTTCCCTTGCCCACATGTAGGTTTTAGATCAGGGGATGGTGTAATAATAGTTTGTAGTTTGTAATAATCTGCAATCTGTGTAGCCCTTTGAGACTCCTTGTGATTAAGGGCTATACACATAAACATGACTTGACTTGTACCCATTTTCTTGTGTTTATTATCCTGTTCCACATAATTAAATCACAGTATTCATACTGGGGCTGCAACTAACGATCACTTTAATAATTTATTCATCTGATAATTATTGTTTTGGATAAAAAAATACACATTACTAATTTGCTCTTCTTTATTCAAACATTGCAATTTTTTTGGACTAGTAAAAATATCCAATAGTAAATAATAATAAAAAAATCATTGTCAAATAACAAACAAAATACAAACAAATATATGCTATACACCTGCAAATATATCCTTTTTATGAATTGCAATCAAAGACATATTTTTTGTTTAAGAGACATGAGCTTTTGGAACAAGAATTAAATTCAAATGTGAAAACCCAGTAACATGATTTCCAACATTAGCAAGTAAAAATTAACCACTAGCACCCTAGCTCACTAACTCTCCCTTATTTGAGAACTTTGCATAACAATGCAAAAAAGTGAGCATGTCAATCAGGATCACGTTGAGGATGCTCTCAGTGATGACAGCTGCTTGCTGTGGCTTGCATGAGTCTTTCTCATCATGAAGCTTGTCATTGTACAGTAATATGTAGTAGGGCTGCTAATTAACCAAAATGTAATCAATATTGCGATTTGACCTAGTGTAATTGTGTAATTGCAAGACACAGCAATTTTTTCAAGGATTAATTGTTCCGTGTTTGTGAGTGACGGAGTGTTTAGCCAACCAAAATTGTCACAGTTCAGTTTTTAACAGCGCCGGCCTTGTTAAACAACAATAAAGGTGTACTAATACTAACAAAAGCAATGTTTTTACTGCCGTCTTTGTTCCCATTGTCCTTTTGTGTTTCTACAACAAAAATGCTACAACAGAAATACAGCAAAATTACTACTACACCAAATATCAAACTTTGTCCTAAAATAATTACATTATTTTGCTTTCATTCTGAAAAGAAGAAAAATACTATAGAAACGCAACAAAATACTACGAGAGTAATGATATAATAGAAAATACTTCTACAAAACACTACTACAGAAATACTACCAAAAAACTACTGCGGAAATTCTTCTAATACTTCTACAGAGTTACTATTAAAATACCAGTAGTGCTATGATAAAATAATATTCTGCTATAGAAATATTACAATAGAGATACTTCAAAAATACAACTTCAGTAGTCCGACAAAAATAATACAGATATCCTAAAAACATTCTACTATGAAACTACTACTTAGATAGTATAGAAATACTATAAAAACGCAACCATGTAAATACTACAATATACCAGTACAGAAATACAATAATGCAATAACACTGGTAAAAATATTACAACAAAAATACTACAGCAATGCAACTACAGGAAGGGGGGTTACTTCTCAAGGTTTCTTATTTTCTTTAAACTAAGGTTTTGAGTTTTTCCTTGCCTGCATGTTGGTTTAAGATCAAGAAAAGGTGTAATTGCAGTTCTTTGACACTTCTTGTGATTAAGGGCTATACAGATAAACATGACATAACTTAATACAATAAAAAACTAGATATACTACCAAAAAACTTTTACTATGGGAATACTACAAAAAAGAGATCACCCCCTTGGCCAAATGTTTTGACCCAATACAGCCCGCAATATAAGAATCTTGTGAAAGAAGCAATTCTTCTTTAAAGGGGACGATTTTGTAAAGACGAGTCATGGCAGAGGTTTAAGGTATATATTTACAAGTTAGCTCAACCCAGCATTCGTCCAAACGTAGGGACAAAAGTATTTCATGCAGCATCAATTTTAAGGTGTCAATGAATATTGGGCCACTCAAAGCAGCTGACTATCGAAACATGTGTCATTTCATTTCATACGAGATCAATGATTTAGCTTTAAGGGAGGCGTTTCATGCTTCGATGTGAACACAGTGGATTTAATACGTCGCAAATGTTGTTTTCAACCTTTACAAGAGGAACAAAGATGATCAGACTTACTCAAACTTCAACAGAGTTATGTTTCCACACAGTTGGTTTGGCGAGGACGAGGTCAGTGTAACCGGAAGAAGATGATACGTAGCTCCACCCACCAACAAACGCACGTTGTGGTCGCTTCACCCAATCAGCATCCACCCGGAAACACTCCTTGCTGTTCGAAATACAGACGCTGGTATCTCGTCAACAGGGTTGGGTAGGGTTACTTTAACTTGATTACTTTCAATTACTTTTGGATTACTCCAATACCAAATATGCTAATAAAAGACAAAAGAAACTAAATATGAATAAAATTACTCAATTTTGTGCAGGCTTGGGGAGTAACGGAATACTGTACATGGAACGGCAAAAATAATGTTGGCAAGCTGTTTGGATTTATTTTCATTTTGTTTCTGTCGCATTTTATGTTAGTTTTGCCGGGGATCAAAGAGATCAAAGCCAGGAGAGAAAGCTTACCACGTGTTGTGAGTCATCATTTTATTCATATTTAGTTTATTTTGTCTTTTATTAGCATATTTGGTATTGGAGTAATCCAAAAGTAATTGAAAGTAATCGAGTTAAAGTAACCCTACCCAACCCTGCTCGTCAAAATTAGCTTTTCGTCAAGCACAACTTTCTTTGTAGTATTTCTGCTGTCAGATTTTTGCAGTATTTTTTGAGTGTAGCTGTAATATTACTCTGGTTCTATTGTTTTAGTTTTATAGTATTTTCATTGTAGAATTTTGGAGAATTTCTGTAGTATTTCCCTGGTAGAATGTCATAGTATTTTTTAGTATTACTGCAGTTATATTTTTGTAGTACTTCTGTCATAATATTTTTGTAGTAGTATTTCCGTGGTTATATTTCAATAATATATATATTTTTTGTATTATAGTAGTAGTGTAATGGTATTTTTAAACTACTTCTGTAGAAAGGGTTTAAAGTGTTTCCATATTAGTTTTTACATTGTTGTGTTCTTAACATTTCTGTAGTATTTCCAAAGTTGTATTTTTGTAGTATCACCGGAGTTGTATTTTTGTAGTTTTTCTGTCATAATATTTCTGTTGTAGTATTTTGTAGAATTTCTGTCGTAATATTTCAATAATAGATTTTTCTGTATTACAGTAATACTGTAACGGTATTTTGAACTACTGTAGAAAGGTTCTATAGTATTTCCATAGTAGTGTGTTTGTAACATTTCTGTAGTATTTCCAAAGGAGTATTTTTGTAGTATTAGCGGAGTTGTATTTTTGTCGGATTTCTGTCGTAATATTTCTGTAGTAATATGTTGTAGTATTTCTGTCGTAGTATCTCCATAATTGTATTTTTGTATTACAGTATTACTGTAATGGTACTTTTGAACTACTTTTGTAGAAAGGTTTTTAAGTATTTCCATAGTGGTATGTTTATAACATTTCTGTTGTGTTAGCAAAGTAGTATTTTTGTAGTATTACTGGAGTTGTATTTTTGTCATATTTCTGTCTTAATATTTCTGTACCAGAATTTTATAGTATTTCTGTCATAATATTTCTGTACTACCATTTCATAATATTTCTGTCGTAACATATTTCAATAATAGTATTTTTGTATTACAGTATTACTGTAATGGCGTTGTACTATTTCTGTAGAAATATGTTGAAGTATTTCCATTGTAATACGCTTGTAATACTTCTGTAGTATTTCCAAAGTAGTATTTTTGTGGCATTACTGAAGTTTTATTTTGTAGTATTAGTGTCATAACCTTTCTGTAGTAGTATTTCTGTTGTAATATTTCAGTAATAGTATTTTTGTAGTACAATAATGGTGTTTTTTAACTATTTCTGTAGAAATATTTTGAAGTATTCCCATAGTAGTATGTTTGTAACATTTATATAACATTATATATATATATATATATATATATATATATATATATATATATATATATATAAAATTTGCGTTTTTCCGTACAGATTTTCTCGTACGTCGTACACGTCTTAAAATGCATAATAAACATACTTTGTACGGCAAAAACATACAGGTTGACAGGTATGCTGTATCCACCTGTGACACAAAGCCTCGGCATTCTCCACAAAAACACTCGTAACCTATTTGACTAATTAACACATAGACCAATTTGGTGACAGGCTTTCTCGAGTGCCAGTGTTCTTCACATCAGCTCACAGCTCAGGAAGTCAGAGAAGAGACAGGCTGTCTTAAAAATGGATTATCTCGGAAAATAATTGAAATAAACCAATGAAATGTCGTAGATGTTATTCAAAATCATGTACTGTACTATTTTCACTTATTTTGCTTATTTGGGAATACTATTAACCCTGTAGGGCTCAGCTTTGCCATTGGGCAACGTAACAGTTACCACCCCCAAAACATCTCTCAATGTTTTTTTTCTGAAGACCACATTTATAAGCTTTTCATTTTTTAGTCTAGAGAATGTATATATTTCGTTTCCATGAAATACATTCATCAAATGTTAATGTTGCCATATGGCATCGTTGATCTTTTGTGGTAGTCAAAATGTGCAAAGTAGTGAATAGAATGGCCAGACGAGTGGAATGCTTTTGAGATGCGATTTGAATCGTTTAGGTGGGTAAGATGAATGCAACAGTTGGAATTTGGGGTCTGCAAAAAGGATTGTTATTATGTTATTTTACGTTTCACTGCTTCAGTTTCAGAATGCCCCTAGCAGAGAGAGGTTATCAATTCAGTGTGCCGGAATTGATTTCTGCGATCCAAGATAGTGACAGCGACTTTGACATGGGAACAGACAGTGATGAGAGTGATGAAAATGCATTTTTGTTTGTAGTATTTCTTTATATTCGTTAGTTTGCAATATTTTTTACTCATATCTTTATGTAGTTTTCATATGTACCGTAAATTCCGGACAATAAGCCGCTACTTTTTTCCCTAACTTTCAACCCTGCAGCTTATTCAGTGATGCGGCCATTTTATGTTATTTTTCTAACGGCCGCTAGCGGCGCTCGAGTGTTGCTACCATTAACTGCCCAGTCAAAGCTATATTATTTTTATTAAAGCTTTGAAAACTCTCTCGGTGTACCGTCTTTCTTTGTAAATATTTGTAATCCATGTATAATATGTATTTGCAACTGTATATTTTTGTAATGTATTTATTTGTATTTATTTTAGACACTTATTCTGATATGTTTTGCACGTGGGAACGAAAAATGAGGGGCGGAACAAACGCGGGGTGCCGAGTTTAAGTGGGGACCGCTAAAGGTGAGGGACAGACAAGGAAAGAAGAGGGGGTAAAAAGTTGGTTAAAGAAAAAGGAGTTGCGTGAGTTAATGTGTTCATCTGATATATTTTTCCCACCCTTACCTTTGGAAATATACACTTTTTTCCTTGGATTACTTTCAACGGGACCTGGACTCTGCAGGTCTGCATCAAACCTTAAGTACCGGTATCATTTTCCATTCATTTCGCCGGCTGTGATTTTTAGACTGTGAACTTTAATGAAGGACATTTGGCTGAGAGTAAGTGTCCCGGCTCCTAGGCTTTGTAGCGTATTATGAACTGACCGATAACGGATAATGGATAATGAATAACGAAGATAGATCAATAACCCTTAAAAACCCCACATTTAGTTTCAATCGCGGGACTCGAAGTCGGGTTTGGGTTAAGTTTGTGTTACATGTTTAAATGTGGGCGCATGCGGCTTATATACAGGTGCGGCTTGTGTATGTACAAAATCGGTTTTCCTCTTAAAATGTGGTGGGTGCGGCTTATAATCAGGTGCGCTCTATAGTCAGGAATTTACGGTATATTAATTGATTTTGTTCTGATTAAGTGAACAAAATGAAAACGAGTAGACGGTCATCCTCTGGTGATGGGAGTGGGACGCCATCCAAGAAGCAATGTGTGCAACCCAACATGTCATCTGGATAGAATACGGTGCAGGCATTGAGATTAAGGGTACACCAGCCTGCAGTGTAGCAGATGCAATGTTCACTTGCCTTACAGAGGTAAATAACTTTTTCCCTAAACTTTCACTTAAAATAAGTGACATAAAGGGAGCAAAAATAAGCGGACTGAAAAACACTTTTTCACTTTTTTGATAATTTTATTTGACTAATAAATGAGTCATTTACCAAAGAAATTTGACATGATGTGTGGTTGATATTCATGTTCTTCCATATACTGTTATTTACCCCTGCAGTTGTTCTCTATAGTTGTTCAGACAGAGTACAGGTACAGAAATTCTGCTCACCTCTAAGCCCAATGATGCCGTGTGGCAACTTTAAAAAATCAAGAAAAAACGTACTAAAACACAACTTATTTAAAAAAAAACTTTCATTTCTGCATCAGAGGTCTACTTCAAAAATATCTTAAAGGTAATAAAAAAATGCAAGTGAATTTATATATCTGGGCCTTACAGGGTTAAACAAGCTTGTGTGCACCTGTTGTCCAACTGTCCAACGTTTTCCCTGACACCTCATTTACGATTCAAACAATCAGCTAATTACTTGCTCTTCCCTCGTAGCATATCACATAACCTATATCAACTTGTAGAACCTCTGGGTCACAGGAATAGGTAGGTCAACTTCTTTGAGTATATCCTGGATGTACAGTAATGAGTTTTGCATGACTATGTCTTCTTTTAATAGTTTTCACCCATAATTGTACTTCAAACACAGATCTCCAAACTCTGTAGCATTTAATTCA
Organism: Urocampus carinirostris; assembly: GCF_059441175.1. NCBI lineage: Eukaryota > Metazoa > Chordata > Actinopteri > Syngnathiformes > Syngnathidae > Urocampus > Urocampus carinirostris. The sequence continues at coordinate 13,979,351 of NC_142352.1, forward strand.
ACGTGGGCATGTTCCTGTCAAACAAGATGTACAGCCATGTAATTTTCACGCTAATAGTTTAATTCATGTGCACAATCAAGCTGTCGTGTCCAGCATGGTCGCCGTGGCGACCGACTGGCCCCGCCCCCTGGGCACCGGCTGTAGTAGATCAGCTAATTTGCGTGTGTGCTTCTTAAGGGTGAGTTGTGGGTATTGCAGGTGCTGGTTCATTGCGTTTTCTGTTCTGCATTATTCTGTTCTGTCTGTCTTGAGGAAATCTGTGTTTGCACGATTTGAGTTAAAACCTGTTTTGTGAGTATTCCCTGGTCTTAGTTCCTGTTTGCCTGTAAAGCCTGTTTTTGTTTGTTTTGTCCCTGAATGTTGGACGACTTTTATTTCCTCAATAAAAGTATCGGATCGTTAACGCGAAGGAGTTCATCCTTCCTGCCTCCTGCCTCCGATCTGGTCCGGGCTCATGACACAAGCAAGGAGACAATTTTGGGTTTTCAACATTTTCGCATGATTTAGAATGGGGGGGGGGCTATATTTGACATCTAAAACAAGTGATTAATGGAAAATATGCTGTGTTTTTGTAGCACCTTCTAGTAGTAAAATAAACTCTTTTATTAAAGGTGCTGTCTGGAATTTGAAATGGGTATACTTGCTGTCGCCTTCTTCTGGCTTAAATAATTATTGCAGCCTCTGTCAAGCTGCTTGTGTGGTGCTTGCAAGTAAGTGCACTTCTTCGACGTACTCGGATAAGCTCTTCATTTTTCATCTTTTTGGGGGGTTTTGGTTGGCGTTTGGACATTATTTCTAACACTAGATAGACATCAAAGGTGCCTCCGCGAGCGGCAGCCTTCCCACCAGTTATTTCGCTCTTGTGATTTATTGTTTTAAGTGTCGGCTTCTATCTTCTGTGTTTTTCGTCCCGTTTGACAACTACACTTTGGATTACTTTCTATCCTATCGTTTTGGGTTTTAACGCACAAAAACGCGTTTATTCGAGGAATCAACTCCTTGCCCTGAAGAATTCTCGTGCCGGCGTGATGAGGGGGCCCTATCGTGGATGCAGAGCCGGAGCTAAGGCTAAGCGGCTAGCAGCATTCGGTACCGTCAGTAATCATGGTAAATGTAAACTCTCTACCAAATAAGACCGACAAACTGGCTGTGCTGGTGAAAAATATCAAAGCGTACAGGGAGTGCAGTTTGCTGTGTTTTACGGAAACGTGGCTCACGTTTAGCATCCCGAATGCTAACGTGGAGCTACCCGGAGCTACCCGGCTTCAGCGCTGTTAGGACAGACAGAGACACAAAAGCCTGCGGGAAGCGGAGAGGAGGTGGACTTACTATGTACGTGAACATGAGGTGGTGTAACCCTGGGCACAAAGATTTCCATCTGCTGCAGGGACGTCAAACTTTTGGCCTAGCGTGTGACGTCATCCACTCCGCTGTTGTTAAACTACAACACAGCACCCCGAGGCCATCCTGTTAATCTGTTGATAAACAACAAAAGGATACTGCTGGAAGTGTGAATTTCCCTACTGGGATGAATAAAGTATCTATCTATCTATCTATTTTTCTATCTATCTATCTATCTATCTATCTATCTATCTATCTATCTATCTATCTATCTATCTATCTATCTATCTATCTATCTATCTATCTATCTATCTATCTATCTATCTACACTACACTAACAGAAAATCACAAAATCCTTCTCCACGATCCCACTACTTTACCACCCAATACCATGACTCTGTTCTCATCAACAAATATTTGTCCTCATCTGAGCTTCATTGAATCGTTGTAACAGTGTTTTTACTAACCACAAAGTGTAATGTGATCTCTGCAAGTGGGAAGTGACACTTCTGTACAGTGTTGAATGCTCCTACATCACTTTAAATATATATATATATATATATATATATATATATATATATATATATATATATATATATATATATATATATGAGAGAAGGCAATAGCAGTTCCGGTCACAGGTTCAGCCGACTGTGGCTAGTGTAAGTAACAACACTCATAAGCTACCCCTGCCCAACCTGTATCTCACCAACGCCAGATCCATTCATTACCCATGAAACGCATGACCTGGAGCTACAACCTTTGGGAAACCGATACATTCGTTACATTTGTATATTAATCATCACAGAGACCTGGCTCAATCTGAGGATCCCTGATCTGTCTAGCCGGCCCCTCTCCACATCGCTTTTTTACAGTGAAAGGTGAAGCCCTCCAAATTTGCTGTACTATTGTATTTTGTATATTCTGCATTTCTGTTGTCTGTGTTTTTTATGTTTATCTATAGTTGTTATTTTATCAGAGTCATATATATTCAATGTTACTGATGTCTAATAAATAAATAAATATTTCTACTTCAGGGCAGCACGGCGGCGCAGTGGTTAGCGCTTGTGCGGCACAGTTCATGTCATGGGAACCTGTCGTGGGTTCAAATCCAGCTCCAGACTTCCTGTGCGGAGTTTGCATGTTCTCCCCGTGCTTGCGTGGGTTTCCTCCGGGCACTCCGGTTTCCTCCCACGTTCCAAAAACATGCATTTCAGGTGAATTGGCCGGTCCAAATTGTTCCTAGGTGTGATTGAGCGAATGAGTTGTCTGTCCCTGTGTGCCCTGCGATTGGCTGGCAACCAGTTCAGGGTGTCCCCTGCCCACTGCCCGGAGATGGCTGGGATGGGCTCCAGCCCCCCCGCAACCCTAATGAGGATAAGCGGTACGGCTGATGAGATGAGATGAGATTTCTACTTCATGGGTTTTGACTATCGCTGTACTTTCTTAGAACACAACCCCCATGGAAGGTAAGGGATTACTGTATGTCTGCATGTCGCTAATAATGACTATTGTAATTTTTTTTGTTACTTGACAACATAAGTATAGGGTGTCATTCAATGAAGTTATTTTCTGTAAGAAATAGGGAATCTCATCTCATCCGGCCATTCTATTTCTGGAAGAGATGAGGAGACTTGGCAAGGTCCAAATTCTCATCCTTTCTCATTCTGATCATGTTTTTCTTCGCACATGCTGCTTGGGTGCTTTGTTGTCACTCCGTCTGTCAGAAGGATTACACAAAAACGACTTGACCCTGAAAAAATTTATTTTTGTGCAAAGCTGATTTGACCTGAGTTTGAACCCATTACGTGGCGGAGAAAATAAAGACCAAAGGGCAGACTACAACATTTTAGCAAGGCAGAGGGTAAATATGTATAATTGATGACATTTTAAAATTTGTTTTCAGTTTGTGTGTGTGCGTGCGTGTGTTTGAGTAACGACCGTAGCGAAGTAAAAAAATAGTATTTACAAAAAATGGGGTTTACATAAAAGTTAAGTCATGTTTATTTATATAGACCTTAATCACAAGAAGTCGCAGAGGGCTACAAAGATCACAGACTATTGCAAACTACAAGACTATTAATACAATATCCCCTGATCCAAATCCTACATGAGTGCAGGGAAAACCTCAGAATGAGGAAAATGAAAAACACTTGAAAAGGAAAGCAGAGAATTTAATTCATGCGTTTGTTATCTCCTGTCTCAATTTTTGTAATGTACCACTCTCTGGTCTCCTTTAGTCCAAAACCAATAGCCTGCAGCTGGTACAAAATGCTGCAGCGAGGCTTTTAACTAGGACAAGAAAGTTTGATCACATTACCCCGATTTAAGACAACCTGCATTGGCTCCCTTTGAGCTTAAAATGTGATTTTAAGGTTCTGTTGGTATTATACAAAATCATACATGGACTTGCTCCTTCATATCTTTCAGATTTATTTTCCCTTATGTTCCGGTCAGGAGCCTTTGCTCTGATAAGACTGGTCTACTAGTGATACCAAGAGCCAAGAAGAGATAAACAGGTTCTAGAGCAGGGGTGTCAAACTCATTTGAACTCGGGGGCCACACGATAGAACAAACATTCTCTCGGGGGCCGGACTAGTACATTAAAGAGAAAGAAAAAGAGAGATAAAGAAATAAGAGAAAGAGGGGGGATAAAGACAGAGAGAGGGGGGGAGAGCCTGCGAAACAAAAGAGATAAAAAGAGAAGTCACGAGAGAGGGGGAAAGAAAGGGAGAGGAAGAAAGAAATCGAAAGAGAAATAGGAAGACAGAAGGAGAGAAAAGAGAAAAGAAAGCGCAAAGGGTAGGCAGAGAGAAAGAGAAAAGGAAATTAGAGTAAAATAAGTTTAAAAGACAGAGAGAGAAAGAGAGAAAGAGCAACAAAGGAAGAGAAAAAGAGAGACACAGAGTGAAAGAGACAGAGAGTGGGAGAAAAGGAGTGGAAAGAGAGAGAGAGAGAGAGAGAGAGAGAGAGAGAGAGAGAGAAATAAATACAAGTGCAGTGTCTTTGTGAGAAGCACCATTCTTTAGCAACATCAAGTTGACATATTTCAACCTGCAGCTTGTTTTTATCTTGCGCTTCTCTGAGTGTTGTCTCGCGGGCCGGATTCAATCCCTTAGCGGGCCTGATCTGGCCCGCGGGCCGCCAGTTTGGCACCTGTGTTCTAGAGTGTTCTCCATTCGGGCCCCAGTGCTGAAGAAAGTGATGGTTGTCACCCCGAAAAATAAACAAATAATAATTAAAAGAAAAACCCTGATGATCAAAACCACTTCATGAATAAGGATGTAAGACCGAAAGTTTTGAGTTGTTATTAAAAAAAATGATTTGGATAAAACAGATCCAGCTGTATGACAATTGCTATCCAACTCATTCATTGCCAGCCACCAGCTCAATTTGGAATCCTTTGTTTCAGCTGCTTTTCACAAATTTTAACGTTTTTTGTAGGCCTAAAGAAGAAGTTGAAAGCTTTAGGTACTTGGGTTGTAATGTGGCTGCAGTTGGTGGAATGGAGTGCGAGGTATTGCACAGAGTGAATCAAGGAAGCAAGGTTTTGGGTGCTCTGAGGAGAGTGATGAGCAACAAGAGTGTGAGTATGGTTGTTAAGAGGGGACTGTATGAGTCTGATTGTGCCGACTGTGTTGTATGGTGCAGAGACTTGGAGCTTGAGAGCAGATTTGAGAAGGAAATTAAATGTTTTTGAGATGAAGTGTTTGAGGAGTATGTTAGGAGTGACAAGATTGGATAGATTGAGAAATGAAATTGTGAGAGACAGAACTGGAGTAGTAGTGAACCTGAGCAAGCGTGTGGATAAGAGAGTACTCGGTTGGTTTGGACACATGGAGAGGATAGATGAGGAGCGAATGTTGGTGAGGATCTACAGATGAGAAGTAAATGGAAAGAGACCTAGAGGAAGGCCGCGATTGACGTGGATGGATAGTGCTCTGCAGGAAATAGGTCTAAATACAATGGAAGCTAGAGCTCTTGTTGGTGATAGGAATGAGTGGAGAAGTGTTGTGAAAGGATAGTGGGATGATTGGACGTGTTCTAAGGAATGGGCAGGGCACCCGTATGATGCGGCAGGGGTAAACCAGTGAAAGCTGTCAGGCCCTGCTGTTGAACAGAAGAGTGTGTCGTGTCACCCTGACCCGAGTGACATGGCCGCTTTCTTGTGTCCCGTTTCATCTGTAGGGATGAAAGCATGACCAACTTGGGTGCCGAGGTGCTTAACTTGTTTGGGTGTTTGGGCATTTGGGTTGGCCATGGTCCAAAAATGTTTGTGTGTGTGTGTTTTTTTGCTACTTCTTCCCTTTTTATTGTCTTTATTTTTGTATGTGTTGTCTTGCTGTCGGTCACCCCTCTCGAGGGATATGACCAGGGTAGATAGATAGATGCATATTCATAAAAAAAATACAATAAAAGACATTTGATGAAGCTGAAGAAGTATAAAAAATGCATGCATTGTTTTGTTTGTCATCATACGAATTGTATAAGAGGCTGACCTAGACCACCATGACAGTACTTTAGTTTGTCTTGGGCACATTTTGACACTGAATATCTTTTTTACATGAAATGTTCAGAGATGTTGGTCACACGATACACATCAAAATGATAATCGAATTCTAGCCAAACGCATCCCGGCATTGCTGGTTGAAACAGTCCTGTTATTCCTGCCTTCAGCACATCCACTTTTCTTGATATATGGGACACGTAGACCAATCCTTCCACAAATCCCCACAAAAATAAATCTCTTGGTGTAAGGTCAGGGTAGCCAGGACATGAGTTTGACAGTCCCTGACGGTCCAATCTTTCTTTCTGACGGTGTTGTGTTCAGAAACTGTTTAACCCTGAGGCTCCATGCTATTGGAAAATAAAGACTGTTTCTCACTTAATTTATCCATTAACCAGTTTTCCAGCATATCGAGGTACGTCTCACCATTGACTGTTGCTCTTTCAAAGAAGAATGATCGTCAGACAGCTTTCTTCGACATAGCACAAAACACAAGCACCTTCTGAGAATCTTGCTCATGTTTAAGAAGTTCATGTGGGTTCTCAGTATCCTGTATGGGAGTGTTATGCTTGTTGACTTTGCCATTTACGTGGAAAGTCACTTAATCGCTACAACCCATCATTTTCCATCTTCTGTTGCATTGCAATGCAAAAGTCACAACTAGCTGGCTTATTAATGTGCTTCAAATTTTCTGAGATGAACGTTTAACAACAGTCTACGCTTCAGTTTTTGCAAATTCAAGCACACAAAAATCCTTTACCACTTAAATAAATGTCATTAATGAGTCTAAAAAAAATATGACAAAATCAATAGCTTTACCCAAAACCTTTAATTAGCTTTAAAATGGCACAACCTTATCATACTACCATTCATATTTAAATAGGCATGGGGACTTCAAATGTGCTCAACATTTTTGCAACACCCTTTATTGCCCCTGTGTTGTAAATAAGCAATGAAATTGTATAGCAAGGGTTTCAAACTCAATTTATTTGAGGGTCGCCAGAGCTTGGTTCGAGGTGAGCTTGGGTCACATTTTTTTCCACAAAGAGGTGATGATAAAACTATTCCACTCTACTCAAATGTCGTGATTTAGAGATTTCCTACACCTTATAATATCTAAAAAAAAAAACAGTAAGAAATAATATGCAAATAAATCAATCAATCAATAATAAATCAATACATACTCCGTTAGGGATGCACTTATAGGGACAGTTTGTAGTACCCTACTTACAGGGAGATGATGTAATTGTCCACCATTTTGCTGCTATGGGTAACTGAAAAACCAAAAACCCATCAAAAGGCTGGACGAAAAAAAATTAAAGAAAATGATGCTTTATGGACATCTCGAGTCCCCGTAAATTTTATATATACTTGTTGTTTTTAGTACTCATTTTGGTTGCATGGCCGACTACAATCACATCTAGTTGTCAAAAAATCACACACTTGGCCCTTTAACTTTTATATTAGGGCGGGGGCCTCAAACTCTAGTCCTTATGGGGCCGGACTGCAGGTTTCAGACCCAAACTGTTAAGCAAATGGTAATAAATTACATGAAATCAAAAGTCCCAAATGATGCTTGGATTAATACCTACTGTTAAGTCACAAGAAATTAATAACAAATATAGTTGTGGTATGGCATTTAACGTCAGGACCAGAACGGAGACAGGACCCACTTGCGTTGCATTTCTCACAAGTTTTATTGGAAGAAAGAGAAAGGGTTGCGCCCATGATCCGGTGGTTGCAGGACGTGGGAAGCAGGTCGCTCTGAACACGGAAGTGGATCTTTCGTGACGAGCGATGGCGGTGTCGGGAACGGAAAACGGGTCAGTAGCCGGGAAAGGAGAGCAAAAACGTGGTCGGGAGTCATAAGTGAGTCGTAAGCCAGGAAAAGAGAGTAGACGTGGTCGGGGAAAAAAAGAGGTCAAAAGCCGGGACGGGAGAGTAGACGTGGTCGGGATCAAAAACGTGTCGAAGCCGGGGAACAGACGGGAGCAAAAACAGGTGGGAGTCAGGGTCGAAAAAGGCTTGCCTAGTGTTGACTGAGGTTTGCAGACGGACTGACAACAGGGGACAGATAGGAGTGGGTTTAAATAGGGACAGAGACCCAATCAGAGTCCGAGGCAGTTGGCGCCAAAGGAGCATATTGGTAATCATGACATTTAATATATTTGAGTATAGCATTTGTGGTAATAAAAGGAAAAACACAAATAACAGCTATTACACAAACTGTTTCAGGGAACAGAAGAGATTCACAAGTATTATTGAAATATATAATAATGTAAAAAGCCTCTTTTGGGGGGATGAAAAACTGATTATCAAGTAAAGAAATATTGGCAAAGACGAATTGTTTTATGGAGACAACCTTTGTACCTTAACAATGAAAATCTAGAAAATCCACGAAGGTTCAAAATCTGGAAGAGTGTAGGTTAAGGTCTGCCAAAAGTGGTAGTTGAAACTCTTTTGCATAGTGGATTCTGCCAGCAATTTCAGCATTAGTCATTGTTTGCATTGTGGTCAGAACAATGGGGTCTAGCTGAAAGATTTCAAAAAGGGTGGGTACTCTCAACTATAGTGTGTTGCAAAAGCACATAAAAAGGAGACATAGCAAAAATTGTATTTATAGAAAAAAATAAGTTATCCCCACTTCAAAGCCAAGAGAGATTACCAGAGGTGCGCAATCCTTAAGGACATTGGTTCTCCAGCAAAACCAAAACAGTCAGTCCCTATTTGAACCCACTCCTTTCTGTCACCGGTTGTCAGTCTGTCTGTGAACCTCAGATTACTCTAGGCAAGGCTTTTTCGACCCGGACTCCCACCTGTTTTTGCTCCCGCCTGTTCCCCGGCTTCGACCCGTTTTTTTTTATCCTGACCCTGTCTAATCTCCTCTCCTGGCTTTCGACTCGTTTCTGATCCCGACCACGTTTTTGCTCTCCTGTCCCGGCTACTGACGTGTTTTTTCCCGTTCCGACACCGCCATCGCTCGCCATAGAAGTCCCACTTCCGCGTTCAAAGAGACCTGCTTCCCGCGACCAGCGGTCACCGGATCGTGGGTGCAATCCTTTCCTTTCTTCTCATAATACAGAGAAAAACATACTGCAAGTGGGTCCTGCCTCCATTCTGGTCTTGACAGTTAGAGATGATTTCTGGCATACTCAAACTACACATTCAAAATGTTGAATGCTATTGCAACGAGTGAGTAAGCCCACAAGTATGCTGAATTCCTGAAAAAGCCAAATCCGGAAAAAATAAATGATCATAGAATAAAACAATAGGTCCGACACTCTGATAATGGACAGATTATCTCCCCTGAGTGAAGCATACAGCCTCAAATAAACACTATTTAAACTCCCCTTCTAATATGTTTGTTCTCATGACTTTAGATTCCCGGTGACAGTTGTAACAAAAGGTTTGCCAAAAAATAGGATGTTATTTTCCCAAATGGAATTGTGATCTTTGCTTTTTTTTTACTCTAAATATCTGTTTGGTTAATGTCACGATCAGAACAGAATAAGCTTCCAAATGCGTAACGTTAACCACAAGTTTATTGAATACAAGAGGGAAGGGCAGCGCCCGCGATCCGGTGCTTGATGGACGCGGGAAGCAAGTCGCTCTTGCAATCGGATCGTGATTCGAATACGGGAGTGGATCTTCCGTAGCGGGAGATGGAGGTGTCAGGGACGGAAAAAACAGGTCGATAGCCGGGACGGGAGAGCAGACGTGGTCGGGATCGAAAACAGGTCGTAGCCGGAGACAAACAGGGAGATCAGGAACAGACAGGTGGAAAAACGGGTGCAAAAACAGGACAGGCGGGAGTCAGGGTAAAAAATGTTTGCCTTGTAACAACAGAGGTTCGCTGACGGACTGACAACCGGAGAGTGAAAGGGCTGGGCTTAAAAAGGGACAGGGAACCAATCGGCTGGTGCCAAATGAGCGGGCACAGGTGATCCAAATCAGTAATCATGACAGTTACAATTTTATCTCAAATGTTTAATCGTTTATTGGGAGATTTAAATATAAACATCTGAAGATTATATAATCTTCTATTCATTTCACTTTTTATTCAAATAGTTTTGGAGGGGAAAAGTATTTGCTATTGTAGTCACGTATAGGAGTTAATTGAATAGGTTTGTAACCCCTGGGTATGAAGTATTTATCATCAATGTGCTGTCTCTATTAAATTATACCTTTTGTATTTAAATATGAATATTTGGGCCTACATTGGCATTTTTCAGTATTTGGGCTTGGGGCAGAGGATCCAGAAAAACTGAATGAGTCTCACTCCCACGTATTTCATTCACTAGCATCAGAATTCACAACTCACACAGTGAGAGGCTCTGAATAGAGCATGCACGCTTCTCACATTATTAAAAATTCAGCAGTCTAGCAAGGCCACAACATCTCCTACGTCACTAAAGCTTCATTGAAGAGTGCAGTCACACTTCATCGTCAGCTCTCCGTTTTTTATTAATCTGCGTATAGCACGCTGTCTTAGTCAAATAACTTAATTTCTTAGGGTAAAAATAATCTTTGATATGAATTAAAATGTTTTATTCCAAATATTTGTTTTTATTTAGTTTTATCTGTGTTATTTGCCAAAGAGGTCCTGTGAAGGTCTGCAATCACTATATTTTATCCCTCTTCAGGTTGTCAGAATCTCTGCTGCAGGTCTTCTCCAACCGTGCCCAAATCAGGAAAGGACAGCTGGATCCCGAGAGGACAAACTCCAGGACCAATACATCTCTGCCAAAGTCTGAGAAAGTAGCGGATGCTTGCACTGCTTTCCAGATTCCATCATCCCTGCAGGAAAACAGTGCTAAATCATCATTTTACTTTGTTGTTTTCTATAGAAGTAATTTACACCACAACAGGACAGAGTCCTGCGCCCTCGTTGCTTTCTTTCTTTGCCTACTGAGCCTTAATTGTAGTTGTGTGCTGTTAATTCTGCAATATGAATTGAAATATACAATTACTACACTATTAAATGAGCAGATCAAGGCAGGAGTGCATTTTCTCTATAACAATTTGGACAGAATTAACTTTATTTTCTCAAATTGTCTCCAAACTTTAGTGACCAATTTAAAAAACTAATGATACAATATTGTTAAGCGGGGCTTTTAAGTGGGTACAATAGATTTCTCAATAAGAGTAAAACGCTAAATAAGATACTATAAGAGGACATCTCTTTCCCATATCGGATAAATCTTTAAAGCACAAATGTTTATGTTTTTGGGGGGGGTATTTTAAAAGGTAAGCCACGTCTCTACTGATGTCGTGCCGGTCTTTGTTTTCTTCCCATCTGGTTTTCCAGTAATTAGAACCGTGCTTATTTTATTTCTTCAGCTCACTTGTGGATCACTGAAGAGAATAAATCAATATGCTTTACTCGTCTCTCACACAGAAGCCAGTTACCTAAAACCATGTCCATGTTTTTTTCTTCATTATCCTTTCTTCCAAGAACTGACCCAGAACTATGACGCACTCGCCAGTCAAATGTTCCTGCTGCTGTTGTTTCGTAGTTTTCCTGCGTCAGAGTCACCAAATCCTTCCCCACCTCCCATCCACAGTATACAACCTCACAAATAAAACAGACCGAAACATGTTTAATAGAATTTCATAACAGCTTTGGACAATTTCAAATTTTTTGGATTGAATTTATTTCATATTTTCTCGACTTCGGTTCATATTAGCTTTGTCTCATTTATTAGTTTGTCACAGCCTGAAACTTCAGGTAAATAAACAGCTGAATCAATTTTAATTACTATATTGTTTTACAATCTGTCTTACCTACACCCCTATGTAACATAGGGATTTTTGTATTATAACATTCTGTAGAAATTGCACAAAAGTCACTACATTGTCAAAAACATATAACGTACATATATATTACAATTTACAACAAATTCTAATCATCATTACTTAGAAGAATATCGACTAAGGGCGACCCTTGGCGCCAAGTCCAAGCTTTAGCTAGAAACAAACCCTATTTAGTGCCGCAAAGTCCGCCCAAGCTCAAGCATTTGTGGTTGAGAGAATGGGTGGGCAATTTTAGGAAACTCTCTCCAAGTGACATTGGTGAGGGTGTGGAGCTTGCCTTCTATTCTTATTCTTCAGAATGGGTGTCATCCACACAGCTCTTCCTGACTCAGCTTCCTAAATGAATCCCTCCTGTCAACCAACTACGATTAGACGTTATGGATGGGAAGTTACATTTTACTCTTATCTGATATATCTCTGCTGTTCCAGTCTTAGAATGTCATTTAAAGCTTTTTTGCAATAAACTATAGTGATTAGTATAATATCTTTCCAACTCTATGCAACATTTTCCTGGAGATGATCAAGACCTAAGCCCTGGATCAACATGAAGGTGCAGTACGCATTGGGGGACATACCATCACTAACCTCAGTTTCGCTGATGATATTGCCGAAATGTCGGGAGAAGAACAGGACATCTGGTCAACCGCCTGGACAACCCGGTATGAGATAGAAATTAAATGAACAACACGCCAGGTATCACCAAAAACGTAAGCATTCATCACCAAGATCTTGAACCTGTCAACAAATTCTTAAATCTTGAAACTGTCATGATATAAAAAGGGTCAGAACAAGAAATCATGGCCAGGATAGCTCAAACCACAGCCTCACTAGCCAGGCATAAATCCATCTGAAGGGAAAATCACATAGCAGTGTAATCAAAGATCAGACTCATGCACTCCCATCTTTTTCTACACTTGCGAGACAGGACTGTCACAAGCTGGAAAGGAAAATCCAGACCATGGAGATGCAATGTTACAGAAAACTTCTAGGCATCAGCTATAGAGTCCATGTGACAGAACACAGCAAAACACGATCACATTGGACCTTACAAAGAGCTGTTGTCAATAGTGCGCGGATGAAAACAGCAGTGGTATGGTTACGTCACAAGATCATCAGGACTGGCCAAGATCATTCTCAAGGGCAGAGTCCAATGGAGCAGGATTAGAGGAAGACAAAAAAAAAACAACTGGTGTAACTACATCAGGGAAATGACTGGTGCCAACTTTGCCATGACAGGTCAGGAACCGTCAGCAATGGAGAAAACATGTTATAGACTGTGTTTGTAGCGAGGAATTGGCATTTTAAAGCAGCCTAAAGCTCCAAAAACCTGGTTAAGCTGATTATATCTCTTAAAAAAACATAGTGTATGTACTGTACAATATATTGTGTCTTCCCCTTTTCCAAGGAAAAAAAACAATGTTTCTGTTCTGCTCCTTTATTCATACCATTTTGGATTCAACTACATTAGATAAGAATATTGGGAGAATACATCTTCTTTCTACTCCTATTAAGTAATCCTGTCTGCGTCTGATGGCATAAACCAGGGGTCTCAAACTCAATTTACTCGGGGACCGCCAAAGCTAGGTCCTGGTTAAAGTAGTGCCAAACGGGATTTTCCACAAGAAAAGCTCTGTTCTCAAATATTCTCTTGAACATTTTCCACACAAAATCCAAAAATAAAAAAAACTCAAGGAAGTAATGTAAATAACAATCAATCAGTAACAAATGAATCCATTATTCACGTGGGCTGTGCTTACTTTAAACATTCAAAATTTAGGCAGGGGCCTCAAACTATCCGCCTAGGGGAAGTCACATTTACGAATGCAGTGTCATTATATGGCACACCACCTTCCCCCAAGAGAGTGCCACCGTGGCTGTCTCAGCTGCAAGAAGAAAGCCCCTTGGCCGCTCTTGATTCCTGTCTTGTCGATGAGAAGAAAGCCCCTCGTCCGCTCCTGTTTCAGTGGTAAGAAGAAAGCCCCTCAGCTGCTCCTGGTTCCCTGTCTCTGGGGCGAGGAGAAGAGCCAAGGGCTGCTTTGTGTTCCCTACCTTGTGGTGAAGAAAAGAGCCCGTGGCCGCTTCGGGTTCCCTGTCCCCTGTTCAGGCAAAGGACTGTCTACTGCAGCCTCTTTGATTTTTTTTTCTGTGTTTCTTGTTGCATCCGAGCCTTGTGTCCAATCTACCCACACGTGGCGGTGATTACCCTTATTCTTTATAATAACTGTTTGGATAGCACAGTAGCATACCTGTCCACCTGTACGTTTTTGCCGTACAAAGTACGTTTATTATGTGTTTTAAGACGTGTACGACGTACAAGAAAATCTGTACGGAAAAACTTTAATTTGTCAATTATGGGTACCATCTGGTATAGACCGACTATCACAAAACGGCAAATCAATCAAGTAAAACGAGTTTGCCGCGGTAGCCTCTATCTCTGTATCGTTTTTTTCCGTTGCAAACGAAGCGAGCAGTTTGATGCTACTGTGCGCATGCATCTCCTGCCTCGGATTTCATGTGGTAGTTGTGTAGTGAAATGAAGTCCGTCTCTTTTTAGAGAACCGGCTTTTTCGGCTCAACTCATTAAAGAGAGACGGCTCTCAAACGGCTCACTTGCTTTCCATCCATCCATTATCTGCACCGCTTATCCTAAGTAGGGTCGCGGGGGTGCTGGAGCCCATCCCAGCTATTTTCGGGCAGTGGGCAGGGGACACTCTGAACTGGTTTAATATCAGGTAATTGTGTAATTTTGTAATTGTAATCCTGTGCAGTCCTTTGAGACATTTTTGTGATTAAGGGCTATATAAATAAATGTGACTTGACTTGACTTGGTTGCCAGCCAGTCGCAGGGCACACAGGGACAGACAATTCGCTCGCTCATTCACATCTAGAGACAATTTGGACTGGCCAATTAACCTGACATGCATGTTTTTGGAATGTGGGAGGAAACCGGAGTGCCCGGAGGAAACCCACACAAGCACGGGGAGAACATGCAATCGCCGCACAGGAAGGTTGGTAGCTGGATTTGAACCCATGACCTCAGAACTGTGTCGCACACGCGCTAACCACCGCGCCGCCGTGCTGCCGCTTTGATGCGTTATATTACGAATCATTATTGTTGTATAAAGAAGTTAGGAAAAAAATGAACTATAAAAGGAGAAAATGAAAAATGTAATTATTACCCTTTTTTGAGCACACCTGCCCCCCTTCCGGCTTCCCTGGATTTTGGTCTTACATTTTGGCAAAACTTAACATGCAGAAAATAAACTTCCACTTAATTTATCATTTAATTGGCAGAATATACAGAATTCCTCTAAAACAATATATGAACTGGAATGTTGAAAAAATACCTCTCAAAGTTTTCATTGCTATATCTATTCTTATAAATGAACTCCATGTGCCACTCCGTTAAAATACATTGATTGATATTCAATCGCCCATTTTAAAATGACAGCCAGGCAACGAGAAAAGAATTATGGGATGACGGCAATTGACTTGCTGTTAGCTTGCTAATAGTATCTCTGATGGTGAGACTAGAAAATTGTATGCCTCACTCAGCATCTGTGCTCAGGTGTTTGATGGGGTTCAGCACAGGAATACTTGACATACAGTACAGACAATTATTTGTAATCAAGAAATAAACACTGGATGTGTGACCCAAGAGACCAAACTACTCAAATCATTTTGTGACTGTCTCACTTTGCAAATATGATGCATTACAAGTAGAAATAAGCAAATTTTGCTGGTTGGCTAAACAAAAATTGTAACTTGACGGCACCCTGCAACTCAACTTTTGAATTAAGGGTAAGATCAGCCTCAAAAGTCCAGCCTGGCCCAAGCTATGGACAAAGGTACTAAAACCCAGCACAGTATGACGAAAAACTTTATTTGCACATAAAAAACGGTAACAACAAGATCCACCGTCAAACTAAAGGACTCCCTGATGTTTATAGACTGTTGCTCATCGAATGAATGAAAAATCCACAAATAAAAGCAAACATTCATTTGGGGCCATGCTACATAGCGGGGATGTCAAAGTCAGTTTTGCTCTTGGGCTGGTTCCAGACTTTCTCAGGCAGTCCACTCCAAATTTTGGCTGAGTTTTCCAGTATTATATATTTTATATTTCGTTCAGCCTACATTAGATATTATATCCACGGATTAAAAAATATATTTTCTAAACACGACAGATATTCACAAACAATGGGAAAAACCTATTTACATGTCTAGTCAAGTCAAGTCATGTTTATTTGTGACGCCCTTAATCACAAGAAGTCTTAAAGGGCTGCACAGACCACAGATTATTGCAAACTACAGACTAGAAGGGACCACATATGAAGTTCCCCCCCTTCCAGGATGACTGGCTGCAATGGATGTTGCAATAACAAAAAATTACACACATATTGTCAACAAGAAATATCGGTCATTCATAAGCTATATAATAGAAGTTGTAGTGTTTTAAGCCTAGATTTGAACAGTTCCTCAGAGGTTGCAGATCAAATCTCAGTGGGCAGAGCATTCCACGCTCTCGAACCTACAGTTCTCTTCTTGGCTCTTGGGATCACCAGTAGACCAGCATTTTCAGAGCGAATGCTCCAGACCAGTGTCAGGACCGGAACGGAAACAGGACCCAATTGCTTTATGTTTCTCACAAGTTTTATTAAAGGAAAGAGGAAGGGGTGCGTCCACGATCTGGTGTTCGCTAGGCGCGGGAAGCAAGTCACTCTCTTACTCAGATTGTGATCGGAACACAGAGGTGGATCTTCCGTAGCGAGCGATGGCAGTGTCAAGGCTGGAAAACAGGTCGATAGCCGAGACAGGAGAGCAAAAACGTGGTCGGGATTATAAACGGGTTGTAGGTCGGGACGGGAGAGCGGACGTGGTCGGGATCAAAAACGGGTCATAAGTCGGGACGGGAGAGCAGACATGGTCAGGATCAAAACGGGTCGTAGCTGGAGACAGACGGGATCAAAAACAGGACAGGTGGTAGTCAGGGTCGAGAAAGGCTTGCCTAGTATACACTGAGGTTTGCAGACGGACTGACAACAGGGGATTAACAGGACAGAGTTCAAATAGTGACAGGGAGTCAATCACGACCCGCGGCGGGTGGGGCCACATGAGCGGGCACAGCCAAGTCACATCAGTAATCATGACAACCAGAATATAGAGGGAAATAAACTCTGAAAGATATGAGGTTCATGTTTGGCATTGAATGTGTTAAGTGACAGGGTTAGGAGGGTTACTATAAAATGTAAACCGAGACACTAGTTAAAAAATGTAAATAGTGATGTAATCCAAATACTAAAATATCAAAGTAATGTAACTGGATTAGATTACTTTTGATCACTTTTGGAATACTCCAATACCAAGTATGCTCGTAAAAGACAAAATAAAACAGATGGTCAGTAAGGGAAAAGCTATATTTTAGCCACATTTGGCCCAGATTGGGTCCAGGTTGCACTCAAGCTTGAGAAATTATCTCTACTTTGAAAAAAAGCAGTGTCTCTAGCATGGCATACAGAGCCTCTTCTTGAGTTATGCTTTTCTAGCTTCACCTTCAAACCAATCCGAACTGAGATCAGATCTAACGAGAACCTCCTTTATTCACAATGAATTTATTGTTTCTGTCATTTTTATTTTTGCAGACAATCTCTAAAAAAAATAAAAGTCAAATGAGTTCATTTGCACACAAGATCAGAGACATTTCTTATAAAATAATTGAATTCTGCTATTATTTCCTTGTGTGGTCATGCACAGAGACTTCTAAGTATGCACTTGGGGACTTTAAATGAGCATACCAGTAAATGTCCATGTCATATAATCGGTGTTTTATATACAGGGTTAGGTAGGGTTACTTTAACTTGATTACTTTCAATTCCTTTTGGATTACTCCAATACCAAATATGCTAATAAAAGACAAAAGTAACTAAATATGAATAAAATGACTACACTTTGTGCAGGCTTGGGGAGTAACGGAATACATGGAACGGCAAAAATGATGTTGGCAAGCTGTTTGGATTCATTTTCATTTTGTTTCTGTCGCATTTTATGGAAGTTTTGCCGGAGATCAAAGAGATCAAAGCCAGGAGAGAAAGCTTACCATGTGTTGTGAGTCATAATTTTATTCATATTTAGTTTATTTTGTCTTTTATTAGCATATTTGGCATTGGAGTAATCCAAAAGTAATTGAAAGTAATCAAGTTAAAGTAACCCTACCCAACCCTGAATATATACAGTCATTACATAACTGTTAATCCCTTCAGTTTCCATTATTGCTAATATGCAGTCAGTGTTTCATAACTCTTTGCATCGCTCTCAATTATTAATTCGTTGACTCACACTTGAATCGCTCAAGCCCATCCTATATATCCCAATTCCACCGTTAAGTTCTTGGAGCATTCATGTTATTGATAGAACAATACAAATTATTCACACTAAACATCCCCTCTTAACTGCTGGCTTCTGTTTACACTTGACTTTATTTTTGGTCAGTATTCTTTTAGCAGTGGCGGTCCGTGGAGTTTACAC